>NC_054707.1:43100472-43230472 GCF_016097555.1 Gigantopelta aegis | reverse complement strand
GTCATTTCAGAAAATGTGTACACCAGGGACCAATAGAGAATACAATGAGTAGTACATTATCCAGGGCAGGTTTGATGAGTGATGCCTTCAAAAGCTGCTGAATTTTCAGCTTGTTATTAAACAAGCATACAGCAGTTTTGGACTCTTTGGCCGAGAGAAAGGCGACTATCCTATTGATTAAAACATAATATGACTGAATGCGATTGTAGTAACTCTGGTCTGTCAGGTTCATGACAAATGGACTACATTTGAGAAGTGCAGTGTGAGTATGGATGGTCTAACTCTCCTGCGCCTCATTGTATCATCACGTCCTATCTCCACTAAACTAAAGAATGCCCTTAAAACATTTGTGTATGGTGAAATGAAACGAAAAACTCAAATCGTTCAGAAGCCAAGGCTAAAATGTAGTATCAACACAATAAAAAAGGAACAATTAATCTATCCCACCAGACAGCGACTCTCTCGGATAACACTGCCAGTTACATCACCAGCTCTGCCATTCCTTTGTCCCAAAACATTTTGTGTTGATCTTGACTGGAATATGGTCAGTGAAAAATGCTGTGCTGTTTGCAGCATTCGCCCAGTAATCTCATGAACACTAACTGTGAATCACCCTGTACACAGATGTTTACATCACAACATCAGAATTTGATTTGTCCGAGTCCGATTATAGTTATGTCGAATGCAGTTCAATTTTGTGAAACAGATTAGAATTCACTTATGACCAATCGTAAATTAGGAACCTTTGTTCCTTTAATTTGCAGTTCCAAGGTACATAAAATGATTCTGAAATATATTGCTCTAGTTAATGTTTCAATACAGCTGCCACTCTCTCCATATTATATCCCAAGGTCAAAACGATGTCAGTTTCTAAAAATGACCACACAAAAATGATGTAAATAGACACTTCATTTATTATTCTAACCCAGTTAGTTCAAGGACTTCAGCATGTTGTTGTTTTAAATATGATGAAAACCAGCCATCTTGGATTTGAAGATCAAGATCTCTCGATATTGCAAATATGAACTCACCTAAATATTGTATTCTAATTTTGTGCAAATAGTCACTTCATTTATGATTTAGCCCAAATATTTCAAGAGTTCAGCTGTTTTATAAAATATCAATATGGCGGACAACGGTCATCTTGGATTTGAATGTGAAGATGACCTCAAATTGCACAAATAACCCCACCAAGAGATTAGGCACCCTCAGTATATTTGAGTGATTCTAACTCGCTTATTAATTGAAATATGGCGATTTTCGATTTTCCATATGGCCGCCGACGGCCATCATGAATTTGGCCCTCTGGTGGAGTTAGCCGGAACTTTCGCGAGGTACATGGGGGCTAAACTTTTTCTAAAGGTCCCATTGACTTGAAATACACCCTCAAACATTGGCTCCGGAAGAATTGGTCACGGGGTAGCCAAATATGACCCCACTAGTAACTTTCAAGACAATATGTACCAGCTTACAAAAGTTACTCCAAGGGGAATAACTGTTTAGGTCTTTATAGTAGTCTAGAGCCAGGAGTAATTCGCCGATCTAGTACGCCCCATTCTGAACTAGCCTTGTTAGTGGACATATTTTTAAATGAAGAAGAAGAAGAGGAGGAGGAGGAGGAGGAGGAAGAAGAAGCAGAATAAATAAATAATTATAAAACAAATAATACATTTTGCTAAGTTTGCTATTATATTTAGATAGATATTAATATCAAAACAGTAAATAATATGACGTTAATAAATAAATTAACAGTATGATTGAACATTGAACTGGTAAAGTCTGTTGACTTTAATTTTACCGTAAGGTTTTACATGCAGACGCCCCTTATGTTAAAATATATTATATTTACAAAAGGTACATTCCTAGCAGGTAGTTGCGAAAATATTTTATCCAAAGTGTACATACATCACAAACTTTCTTGCGTAGTCGAAATTGACATAATAGAGATATTTTGCATCTTGATAAATACAGCCACGGTTATCTACTTGTCATCGAGACGAAAACTGTTTACCAAGGGAATGATAACAATTATAATTGCAATGTTAAAGTTTTAAATGTACCGTAGACCTATCTATTTTTGTCCAATATTTTAATATTAATTAAGATTTATCAGTGGTAAAGCACTTGCCTGATGCACGGTCGGTCTGGGATCGATCCCAGTCGGTGTGCCCATTCGGACTATTTCTCATTCCAGCCAGTGCACCACGACTGATATATTAAATGCCGTGGCATATGCTGTCATGTCTGTGGGATGGTGCATGTAAAAGATTCCTTGCTACTAATGAGACAAATTTGAAGGTTTCCTCTCTAAGACAGTCTCAAAATTAACAAATGTTTGACATCCAATAGTCGTTGATTAATGCATTAATGTGGTCTAGTGGTATCGTTAAACAAAACAAACATATTGAAATCCAAACTGCAAGAAAGATAAATAAAGAATACTACAAACATTTTACACACTATCTGCATTGTCAAATTAGCATCTTGCTTAAACGGAATGTCCTGAGTCTACAGCCATTGTACGATGTTTCTGTCTAACAGAGCCCTTTTGGCGAATAGAATTATATATTCATTACATTTTGTGTTTATTAGAATATCAATGACTGTACATCCAATGTGTTTGATGTCATATGCTAATGTCTGTATATATATATATATATATACACACACAGACATTAGCATATATATATATATATATATATATATATTGTTTTTGTACGTACGAAATTATTCGAAGGTAAAATCTTGTTTTGGCTACTACAAACATTAGGACGACAAAAAAACTCATTGTAAATACAGATACTCATATAATAAAATGGAGTATGTCTTTAATATGTAATTTTAGTCACAAAAAAAGATTTGTTAGTCATAAATATATGTTACAATGGTAGCAAACGCAGGATAACCACTTTTAACAGCGTCCAAATGTCTGTCTTAATAATATGCAGTGAACCCTGTGTCATCACTGTCTTGATAGTGATTCATGAGTGCATGACATCACAGCTAAACTGTCTAAATGTGCAGGCTTAGATTTGTCTTGTCAGAATTATTCCTGCAAGTAGAAAATGTGTAACTAATCTGGAGAGTGGCAGTCCTCGTGCAGACGAAACACACACCCAGTCACAGGTGTTCAGGAGGCCGAGCGTTCCCTAACACATTGACTGGTATCATCGTCTTCTATCATAACACGCCCATCTAACGTTGGGCGCAAAAACGAGTCAAGCGAGCGACCGTAATCGCCCGCCTTCTATCAGTGATTCATAGGAGCAGTTAAAAACCTTAAAGGGACATGCCCTAGTTTTCAAACACTAAGACATATTTTTGACTATTAAGAGCCGTTTTTGACAACTGAAATCATACTTTACTTAGATTTTATTGTTTAGATTATCCACTTCTGTACATTCGAAGTGTTTTTGGTCATCCTGATGTTTTTAATATCACAAAATGCATTTCTCATATTTTTAAAAACGCACGTGCGTCTGAGAAGTAACACTATTATGGATTCTATTTTTAGTCTGTTTTTAGAGTGTATGTCAGCATTTCAAAGTCACACTCATATTTTACTCAATTGTAACTTTATCCAAATGTGTTACAGGTTTGTAGATTAACTAAACTTAGTGTGCATTTTCATGGGCTGAAACTAGGGTCTGTCCCTTTAAGAAAACGTCATTTGAACTTGAATTCGTTTATGATTTTGTCGTTCAAATTAACTAATAAGATAGAATCAAGTGAGCTTTTAAAATCACTGGCAGCAGTTATTAGACAGTGGAGAATGTTTTCGGTTACGATACACCTTTGTGACCATTGACTTATTACTTATTAACATCGTTTTATTTAAATTTTATTTAAATACTAAAATTGGGAGTATGTTAATAAGGTCTCTTAAGACAGGTGGCCACTTAATGCAGGAGATCGACTAAACATACGTGCTGTATATATTTACATGATCATATTTGAAGAGTCCACAAAAATAGTAAAGGATTTGCAAAAAAAGTGTTTTTTTGCCATTTTAAAGGAAATTAAATTTGCTTTTTATATCGTCATATTATCAAATATGAGCACAGGGATATTTGTTTCCTGTCTGTTCTAATATCCAGCCCGTTAACTCCTCGTCAAATATTTGCAGTTCATGATGAAACCAGGTTCGACGAATTGCACTCTTGTAGAATTGTCATGGTGACAAAAGTCAGACATATTGATCGATGAGCAACCAGCCGCCAGTCAACCGGAAGTCGTCTGGAAATGGAATTGTGGGATGCTGTCGATATCGTTGGTGAAAGCATGTATAGCACTGATAGAATCCTCCTTAATAACAAATATAATTACGTAAAAAGAGTTGATCAGAAATGGTTTCTCATGTACGAAACAAACACTCATTTTTCAAAAAATATCTTTCTCAATTTTTAACAATATTTTTTCACTTATCTTTTGTATTATTTAATATATTATTATTTTTGTAAATTAATTTATTATTGATTTTGTTTTCTGGGGAATGTTTTCTCATAAATCTTTAATATTTTTCAATGTCGTTTTTCTTATACAATTTAACGCAAGTATTGTGTTATATGTGCGCTGTAATGTTCTATGTATTTTAAAAGTGTGAGTCGACACACTAATTATCAACAGTTTGGATGATTTCTCGCTGGCTATCCACTACACAACCAACTACTGCATCACCGATTGTTACCTCTAGAAAATAGCATGACATTCTTTTCACTTTCTAGAATCAAAAGTGTTACGGCATAATACGACTATTAGAACAGAAATGTATTTGTAAAAACATTAGGTCTATTAAAAAAGTTACTAAACTCCTTTTATTGTTATAATATCAACTAAAAATATCGTTGAAAAAAACGGTGTATATCAATTTTCATTATTAAATTTTAATTAATTTTTTGGTTAATATCGGGAAGTTAATAAATCAATCTTTTTTTTAACTTTCACTTTTTGTATATGAATACCGGAAAAAGCATATCAGTGAAATTTTGTACGAAACCAGTTTGTTATGTTGTGTATTATCGGTACAGTTTCATTGTGATAAATGGTTTACTTTCAAAATGGCGCTATATGCCATTATCTTACACACCCGGTGGCTTTATTTTTGATAACACATGGTTGTTTACACACGTACGTGTATTAACAATTTCAAGACATACAACTGGCTGCCTAGGTGATGACCAGGTCAACACTGCCATACATCCAATAAAAACTACACGATGGAAATCGATTACATTGTGACGCTAAGGGTTTGTGACGCTAAGTTAGCTACAAGTGTAAGGTCTGTAAATAACTTTTAGTCGAAAAAAGTTGTTTAATTTACTTAAAACCTGTTGTTGTTTTTTTGAGGATATGTAAGAAATAGAATAATATATTCGTGTCCGTTAGATACGGTATCATTTATCTCACAACTCGTTGTTTAAAAACGTATCAAATTCGCTTTCGCTCGTTAGATACATTTTAAAACAACTCGTTGTGAGAGAAATGGTATCTAATGGCCACTCATGTATTATTCTCTATATAAACTATATAACATTTATAGTACGCACTGAAAACTGTGGTCGATTGGCAAACCATTTTATTTTCCCACAGCCGATTGTCTTTTTTCCAGGATTAAATATACTTCATTATTTCTTCGAGTGTTATTTTTGCCACCAAGGTTTCGAGATTTCCCTTTTTATGCACCCCCCCCCCCCCCCCCCCCCCTCCCGGATTCTTCAATATAGTTCTGTTTCTCCAACAACGGTCGGCCTTGATGTTTGATTTGTATTATACTTCCCCCAACAACTCTTTACACTGTGAGTTTGCATAGTTATATGAATGATATTTCCGTGTACTTACCTTCTATCATACCCAATAGCCGATGTGTATTTTTGTGCTGGGGTGTCGTTAAACATTCATTCCATCAGCGGTGGCTCGAACAAATTCACCGGTAAAAAAGGCGTTTTGTGGGCGAAACAAACACAAGAAGAAATAAAGAATACTATTTCCTCTTTGACAAAAAAGATTAGCTATGGGCTGTGGATAAAGAAAACAGTGGGTCAATTGAATATTGTTTTGTACTTCTATAGGTGTTTAGTAGCTTCTCATTAGTATAGCATTTTTTACATTACGCTGTGTATCACGACTCTCATCTATAATATAATATGCAAGGTCTTTTTAACAGTTTCCAATAGTTCTGATTACTTATTTCCTTTTCACATGCACTGCCGACAACCTTCTTTCTATTTATCCAATGCCGGATTTCGCAAGTATCTTTTGAACTTAGGTCCATTCTACTATCATACACACATCGTGCTTTATATTGCGTACAGCGATGCATTCGATAAATACAACCTTAGTGGAGGCCGCCATATTTTTTTATTTTATAAAAAGTGGCTATATGTACACACGATGACCGTCCGTGTGTGTCTGTGTGTGTGTGTGTGTGTGTGTGTGTGTGTGTGTGTATATATATATATATATATATATATATATATATATATATATATATATATATATACACACCCACACACTTGTCATGGCCAAAAGAGTTGGCGTAAGTCAACACTTGCGCCCATGACAGACGTGCGCTACAACAGCTTTCTTTGAACGTGCGCGTAACCTAACCTAACCGTGTATATGTAGACCCGGCTAATTAGGGCTGGCTATCTAATAAACAGCGGTCATATTATGTTGTGAGAAACCCAAGTGTAAGGCCACACCACCACCCATCTAAACCTTCCCCGGCCCACGCATGGGTTACATCTAGTCTATTATACTGCAGCATCCTCGTCTCTTGTTCAACCGAACAGAACTACAGTTTAAAATGTGGCGATATTGCCGTGCGAGTTCTCACAGTGGTGTACAGTGTCGCTTCGGAAAGTCGAGACGCGCTATGGAGAGACACAAGGTGTGTCTTTTTTTCAGAGTCACGATTAAACAATTAGTTGAACAATGTGCGGGCCAACATGGCCTAACCTATCATTACGTAGGCGCAGCGTGTCATCTCGTTATTGTTCCCAGGCAGTGTAATGGAGTGCTTTGACACGCAACATGGGCTGTTGCGTAGGAGCTCAGGTAAAATAACATTGGCATTAAAATATGCTAATGGCAAGAAACAAGGTATCACACCAACACTAATAGGAAAAACAGAGTGACTGCAACCACAACCCTCATCCGTCCAGTGTCAGGAAGTTAACTGTGTTGTTGACATTCAGTCTCACGTGACTGACATTCAATCCCACATTACATCTGTGTACTCTATCACGGGCGTAGGAAGGTGACAAAACGTGGGGGGGGGGGGGGGGGGGGGGACACACAGATATATATATATATATTTGACATACATGATTAAATATTTAAAACCATCGCTGCTTCTACATGATGTCTCTTGACCCCCCTCCCACCGCCCCTGCCGCCCCCCCCCCCCCACCGCTTCCTACGCCAATGTTTGTACAGACATTGATTACAACGTTAATAGTGGCTGAAATTTGCTTCACAATACCTAGACTTGTGCTGCCTTATTTCTTTCTCTCAATGGATATTACATTTGTCACGGGTGGGATGAAGTCCAGTGTTAAAGCGCTCGCTTGATGCGCGGTCGGTCTGAGATCGATCCCCGTCGGTGGGCTCATTGGCTATTTCTCGCTCTATCCAGTACACCACGACTGGTATATCAAAGGCTGTGGTATGTGTTATCTTGTCTGTGAGGTGCATATAAAATATCCCTTTCTACTAATGGAAAAATTTAGCGGGTTTCCTCTCTAAGACTATATGTCGAAATTACCAAATGTTTGACATCCAGTAGCCGATGATTAATAAAGTAATGTGCTCCAGTGGTGTCGTTAAACAAAACAAACTTTAACTTTATGTTAGTCACATGCAGACATAAATCTGATTACTATTTTTAACACACGGTTGTCAACATGTATTTAATAACCGAAATACGCTCTAATCATACAGGCTTAAATTCCGAGGTGTGGTCAGAGTTCTCCAGCCCCACTTTATTCTCACGAGACACCCGAGCAATGTAGAGACAATGGTGAAAATGCGTATATTATGCACCAAGAATAGACATATTATTATGTGTGCATAGAAATGTATCGTAGGCGTACGGGCTCCCACTTTTGTATGGGGTGGGGTGGGGGTGGGGGTGGGGGGGGGGTCAGACTGATTTATGTCCGAATTAAAACGAACTTTCCCGAATCTGGATAACATTTATTCATATTAGCATATATAAGCTACATAAAGTTGTAAACGAATAACTACGCTTTTTTACATTGATTACAACTTATAATATTGTGGGTAGAATTATGGGAATACAAGATAAAAAGGTTTCAGGCAAACTCATTTTGCCCGAGTATCTTTAACTTTTTTGACCGAATTTGAGGAGTTGCTTCCCCTACCCCCCCCCCCCCCTCCTCCCCCGTACGCTTATGAACGTTACATAAAATAATATATATTTCTGTCCTAAACAAAGGTGAGTGTGTACCTTTAAGATCGTTGTTTGTGACATGTTATTTTGTGAAAGAGGACGTTGTTGCATCGTTTGGACAAGAATATCGCATGAAATTCGATTCTGGATACCCGTAATTCACCTGTTCGTGACGGGCAATCAAAGACAAAACTAATCAACTATTGCTACCTGAGATTCTAATTCTCGGAAACATTCCGATTATTGGCTATAAAGACCACAAATGTTTCACAAACTACGTCTATAAATCAGCGCCACGGACGAAGGGAGACAACTGCTGGACGCGTGTTCCTGGCGTTATCAATATTTGACATTCGAAAGTAGCCTCGTTATTAAAAAATATATATATAAACAAAATGAAAATGGTTTGTCGACTAGACTCAATTTAATCCCTGGTGATTTCTAATTAAGCTTGCTCTGGCACAAACTGTCGTTCGCTTTGATTTGTATGTTCTTTGTTAGCGACACGGAACAAAATAATTGCTGGGTACGTAGAATACGAGAGAAACAATTTATGACAAATAAAATGCCTAATTTCGTTATTTAGTTTGTTCCATAGGCATTACCCGATTTTTTAATTAACATTTTTATATCTGAAGAGTGTATTTACAACATGGAGGCCTCACGCCATATTTCTTGGCATCTGTTACATTACTGTTTTAATAGTGATTCATAGCTGTGTCGAAATATTTGTCTTGTTCGTATATGTAGTTTTTAAAAACACAATAACAGTTTAGTCACTACACTTCCCAGTATATTTAGTAAAACAAACGAACGGTTATGTTCATCCCCTAGACTGCGTTACTAATGTCAATCGCTTGATATTGTATTGGTATTAATTGACATTTGCCTACCCCACTCCCCATCACCCCCCAAAAGTCATTAAGTTTACCAATAAAATAATTAATTTAAGCCAGTATTGTTTTACGATTAATTTCAATTTTTGAAATAAAATGTCAATAATAAAAAAAAATTATTTCTTGATTTATTTTTGTTTGTGTGTGTGTGTGTGTGTGTGTGTGTGTGTGTGTGTGTGTGTGTGTGCGTGTGTTTGTGTGTGTTATTTTTTGTAGATTTTTGCGTCATTAGTTCTTCGCAACCTCATTAAATTTCGCAGAAGGCTTTCAATAAGTTGGTGTTTAATTCGAGGATCCAGGGCCGTACCTACCAAAATAAGGGAGGGAAGTAAAATGTGATCGGGAAACAGTCATACAATATAATTATATAGTAGTTTTCTCCAGCTAAACAAAACATGGACTTTTAAACTAGGCACGGACCTGCACTCCGAATTCGCTTCAAACGTAATAGTTATTGTCTAATTTCTAATAATAAATACATACAAGAGCGTACGTGTTATACGACGTTTAGAGAACTGGTAGGTGGTTTCACAAATGTCGTTACGCCCCCACGCTTGTGTGCTAATATATTGGTATAATACTCTATTAATAACCCCGGTTTATCACCGGAAACATTCCTTTAACACATCGCACTGCTCTGATTCATGCCATGTACTAGGTGTTAAAACGGAAAAATACTTTGTTGTGAATCCATAGATAAATATATAATTTACATCACAGAGTATGCATTACAGAACCGACACTTACTATTACAATAGTTTTGTAATCTGGGGATGTTGTTTGTGTTATACACCCCAATGCGTGCATTCCGTGTAAATAACTTATTCATGACCATGCACATTGTTTTGTTGAATATGGATAAATCACAGATGATTAGAAAACAAAGAAAAAACCTATTACCGGTAAATACAATTACTCACTGGCAAAAACAAAAATATACACAGGTAAAACAGGTTAGAGCATAGGTAATTACTACACTAGAGTATAGTGTAGTGTAGTGTAGTGTAGTGCAGTGCAGTGCAGTGCAGTGTAGTGTAGTGTAGTGTAGTATAGTATAGTATAGTATAGTATAGTATAGTATAGTATAGTATAGTATAGTATAGTATAGTATAGTATAGACAGACAAAGCCAAAAGCATGCGCAGCACAGGTTAAACGTGTAAATACCGGTCAACCACAGATAAAGGCAGGTAAATTCAGATAAGCGCAGGTAAAATCATGTAAACAGGTATATGTAGATAATCACAAGAAAAAAAATAAGTAGAACACAGGCAAAAATATAGGCAAAACAGGTTAAATAGAGGTACATGTACATACAAATAAATAAATACCTGTAAATAGGTAAAACAAAGATAACATGCAGGTAAAATGTAGGAAAAACAGATAAAACACAGATAAAATGCAGGTAAAATGCAGGTAAAACACTTAAGCACAGGCAAACACAGGTAAAAAGCTGCAAAGAGGCTAAATTCACATGTAAATAAATCACTGCTGACGAAAAACACAGGTAACCCAGTGGAAGGGCGGAACGTGGAGTTTCTTTGATGGCGAGATATCTGTCAGCCCAGCAAACTTGTCCGTGTTTACGTTTGGTGTCGTCTATTACGAGCCCACCTCTGTACGGTTTGTTAATGGTGTGTTTTGGAAGAGCATCAGAGAACTGCAGTTGTTACATAAACAGCAATTGACGCCCAGAGACAAAAGGAAACACAGCGTATATAATACCTGTTATTATATGTATTAAATAAGTGTGTATGATACACGGACAAAAACAAATCTCTGGTCGCTACTCGAGCAATCTGGAGTTACAAAGAGCTATCATTAACACTGACCGGCCTCGGTGGTGTCGTGGTTAAGCCATCGGACATAAGGCTGGTAGGTACAGGGTTCGCAGCTCGGTACCGGCCCCCACCCAGAGCGAGTTTTAACGACTCAGTGGGTAGGTGTAACACCACCACATTCTTTTCTCTCTCACTAACCACTAACAACTAACGCACTGTCCTTGACAGGCAGCCCAGATAGCTGAAGTGTGTGCCCAAGACAGCGTGCTTGAACCTTAATTGGATATAAGCACGAAAATAAGTTGAAATGAAATGAAAATTAAGACTGGTTTTAGTTGGTGGATCGTTATTTATCTAGTCATTAGTTAATTGATTAGCTACAATGTAGCTTGCTAGTTAGTTGGTTAGTTATGCCATCTGTGTTTCTAAAATATATAACTATATCTACGTGGAGGTACTGGTGATTTTTCAGTTTAACTGTTAATTGACTGAACTTTATTTTAGGAGGTATAAGGGCGTTTTGAAAAGAAGATTGTTTATCTGAAATTTATACTGTTAATCTGCAACTTCGGGTGGTGTTATCCTACGTAGGTAAAAGCATGCTATAGGCTATTTTGATGTTTTTGTGGGTGTTTTGTTTTGTTTTGTTTTGTTTTGTTTGTGTTTTCTTTCTTTTTTTTGTTTTGTTTTGTTGGGGTTATTTTTTTCTTTTGATATTTTTTTTGGTGGTTTTTGTGGGTTTTTGTGGGGGTGTTTTTTTTTTTTTTTTTGGGGGGGGGGGCTTTTTGTAAGCTTCGTGGGTGCTCGTATTTATAGAATAGACGTACGCACATACATTCTGTTTATGCATGTATGATGTTACTTACTGAGTACATTTTCTAGTTTTTTCTTCGAAGGGGTGTGTATAATTATACACTGCCGCTCGTTATCTAGGCAACACATGACGGTTTAGTGCACAGACTCTAGCGAACCATCTGACATCTCCAACACAGAAGCTACCAGAAGAGCTTCAACGTGTTTTGTCGGCTCTCCAACGTCGACACGGGCTATGTTCCACCGTGAAGCGAGAAACACTGATGTTTACTTAAACATTATCATTTTAGATAAGTGTGTGTGATGTTCCTCAAGGACGAAAATAGTTTTTCATCTCACAATAATACGTGTACAACATCATTTAGCTGAAATAGACTGGTAGTGCGTTAAGCTTGATGTATGTGATAGTGCTTCTTGTGGGAATTGTAACTAATGAAGTTGAGTGTTTCTTTTGGTGCAGCAGATAGTGTTCACGCTTCTTAAACTGATAAGCGTACGAGATGCAGAATGGGGGGGGGGGGGGGGGGGGGGGTGTCGGGGCAGTGATGGAGCAAATCCTCCGGCAAAAACGATAGAAATATTCGGGGGAAAATGCAGGCCTGAAACGTTTTTCACTATGTATTTCCATCAGTCTACCCACAATATTGGTTGTAATTACAAATGTTCTAACTGGAAGAGTATATGAACATTACAGTACAATCAGGTTTTTTGTTTGTTTGTTATTTTGTTTTATGAAATAAGCTTGAGGTGTAACTGAGTAGCTATACTATTACACATACAAATTAAATACATCCAAAACAGTGAAGGAGAGTGGACAAATTTATTATTTAACACTTTGTGAAATGTCTGAAAGATATCAGTGAAATAAATACCATTTACTATACTATCAGCTACTAGTGCTTCTAAATATAACGAACTCTCTGAAAAGGTGTCATCACCACTGTAGATGACGCTACTTAACAATATGATGTCATTGAATGAAACATTTTGATGGAATTTCCATTATAGTATTATTATAATAGAGGATAATTAATGGTTTGTCAAAAGTGATTTCACCGAGTTAAGTCTCCAATATACAATTGTCGCGTCAGCATAGCTAGTGTGATACGATAGCAGACTTTATTTGATATGATATAAATCATATTTGACAGAAAGCATAAGATACATTATGCATTTATCTACCTTAGCTTCAGACTGTGTACATGTATCGCCTGATAGGAATACCGTACTGTCTGTATCACAGTTGAGTAAATCTATTAAGAAACCTGACTTTGATCTTAAGAGTTGAATGTTCTGTTAATACCCCGACCTGCGGATCACGTCTCCATGGAGACGGACTAGACAATACTGGTTATTCGCGCACAAAGACCTTCCGCTGTGCGCGAGATGGTCTGGACTTGAGTGTGTTTGCAAAATATTGCTCAGAAATTGGCTCATTGTCCTATCGTGCATCGTGTTTCGTTTGTTGCGCTGCTAGGCTTTGTATGCCGATATAAGCTATTGTCAATACCCGTATCACTTTTCTTTGTCAGTTCTGCTCTGTGAGCATTGTACAACTTAGAAATCCACAGGAAAGCCAATGTTGTGGTTCCCCCAGTCTTAGGCTAGGAAGTGGTCACTGGCGAAGTCAGAGGCTAGATCCGGGGCGGGCGTGCCTGAACCCTTGTGGATAGGGGCACGTTAATAGAATTGCCCGTAGGCTAGGAGTGTCAGTTTTGTAAAATACAAAGTATGAAGGCTAATGTATCGCTCTATAACTGATGCACTAGCGGAGTGATTCATGGCAAACATACATTTAAAAAAACGTCCTTTGGATCCTTCTATTAAAAACGTCCTTTGGATCCTTCTATTAAAAACGTCCTTTCGATCCTTCTATTAAAAAACGTCATAGGATCCTTCTATTATTAATGTTCTTTGGATCCTTCAGTTAAAAACGTCCTTTGGATCCTTCTATCAAGAACACCCTTTGGATCCTCCTATTAAAACGTGCTTTGGATCCTTCTATTAAAAACGTTATTTGGATCCTTCTTTTAAAAATGTTCTTTGAATTCTTCTGTCAAAAACGTCCTTTGGATCCTTCTATTAAAACGTCTTTTGGATCCTTCTCTTAAAAACGTTCTTTGGATCCTTCTTTTAAAAACGTCCTTTCGATCCTTCTATTAAAAACGACATTTGGATCCTTCTATCAAAAACATCATTTGGATCCCTATATGTGCTGATATACAATCTTGAACGTTCAGATCCCACCTCCAAGAACGTGCTTTGGATCCTCTTATTAAAACGTGCTTTGGATCCTTCTATTAAAAACGTTCTTTGGATCCTTCTTTTAAAAATGTTCTTTGAATCCTTCTATCAAAACCGTCCTTTGGATCCTTCTATTATTAAAATTTACTTTGGATCCTTCAATTAAAAACTTTCTTTGGATCCTTCTTTTAGAAACGTCCTTTGGACCCTTCTATTAAAACGTCTTTTGGATCCTTCTATTAAAAACGTTCTTTGGATCCTTCTTTTAAAAACGTCCTTTGGATCCTTCTGTTAAAAACGTCCTTTGGATCCTTCTATCAAGAACGTCCTTTGGATCCTCCTATTAAAACGTGCTTTGGATCCTTCTATTAAAAACGTCCTTTGAATACTTCTATCAAAAACGACATTTAGATCCTTCTATCAAAAACGACATTTAGATCCTTCTATCAAAAACATCATTTGGATCCCTATATGTTCTGATATACAATCTTGAACGTTCAGATCCCACCTCCAAACACGTATCAATTTACGAAACCGGAGTGTATATTTTTACGGCGGTTGAGCAATGACTTTACATATGATCATAAATTAGTAAAACTGATCAGAAGTTCAGTGTGTTTCTATAGGTTAATTACAACCAGAGCGACTGAAGGGGCTATGTTTCTATTAAAGTACCCCAGCGTAGTTACCAACATCAAGTGAAGTGTTAAAACGTGGGGTTTTTTAGGACAACAGATTTCTTAATACATGACATTATGTGCTGGAGTAAATGATTTACGAAGATTTCTAAGCGGTCTTTAAAGACAGGTGGTTGTTTATTAGAGGTGCCCTTTGAGTAGGCGTGAATGTACATAGTTTTATCAGCTAACCTTATTGGAGGACATTGTAAATGTTTGAAGAAGTCTTAAAACGCGGACTTGTGTAAATAACGTCATCTCCGGCCTCTTGACATTTAAACTCATATTTATAACGTTTAACTGACAACTTCAGAACAATAAATCTTTGTTTACTTTCAGCCTTTACTAGGAACTAAATAGTCACTGGGTTAAATTCTTTGTTTGTCAAACCGAGCAATATGTGTGGGTTGTTATCAAAATGAGCATGCAAGAATTTGGAAAGAGTTAAATTTTAGGGAGTAGGGTGGGTGTTCTTAGTGGGGTTGTGAAACATTTAGAACATTTAAACAGGGAAAATCATTTAATTTAATGTTGTGATCATTAACAGATCACCAATATAAACACTAATACCGTTTACTGATCTCGTTTACGCACATTGTATCTGATGTGTTGTGTAATTATACAAAAATACAAATTGTAAGTACATTGAATATAAAATATTATACGGGAGGCCGTTAAATAACATTTATTCTATAGAAACCATTAAACGAGTTGCCGTTAGATAAGATTTATCTTGTGAGTCGTTTCAAAAGGTATCCAACAAGGAAAAACGAGTTAGGTACGTTTTTTATCCAACCAGGTGTAAGGCTGAGATTGTCAACTGTACGACAAAGTAGGTCAGTTCGATAGTTGCGTTACAGTTTCACCGACATACGATGGACGCGTTCATATTAACAACTAATGGGTTTTACGACGAGAATTGAGTTGTAACGACGCTCATACTAGCAACAGTACAGTCGTAAAAGTCGTGACTTCAGAAAGATGGCCAACTTTGTGTTGGCAGTTGGTAGTCTAACCCTAGCATAACGGTCACGAGTGTAGTATTAATTTTTCTCACATATCCTCAAAACCTAAAAACGTCATGTAAAAATAAAACGTAATATTTACGAGGCCTGTTCTTGCATCTTCAGCTTGCATGATGTAGCTTTGTGATAGTGCGCTCACCTTACGTAGGATGGATCGCATCTGGTGAATATTTTTCAAACCAACTCAGTACCTCACGATTGGTACAGCAAAGGTCGTGGTGAACGAAAGAAATAAGAAGTTTGTTTTGTTTAACGACACCACTAGAGCACATTGATTAATTAATCATCGGCTATTGGATGTCAAACATTTAGTAATTCTGACTCGTAGTCAACAGAAGAAACACGCTACATTTTCTTAATGCTGCAAGGGATCTTTTATATGCACTTTCCCATAGACAGGAAAGCACATACCACGGACGTTTTGACCAGTTGTGGTGCACTGGTTGGGCGTGGTGAATGAAGTAAGGAATTAAGGACTTAAGGAATTAATATTTAATAACACTCCCGCACGGAATATCCGTCAGCTATTTAGTGACAAACAAAGATTAAAGTTAAAGTTGTTTTTGTTTAACGACTCTTCTAGAGTATATTGATTTATTAATCATCGGCTATTGGATGTCAAACATTTGGTAATTCCGACATACAGTCTTAGAGAGGAAATCTGCTGCATTATTTCATTAGTAGCACGGGATCTTTTACATGCACCATCCCAGACAGAATAGTACGGCCTTTGATATAACAGTAGTGGTGCACTGGCTGGAACGAGAAATGGCCCAATGAGGCCACCTTCGGTAATTGATCTTAGACCGTCCCAGCCATCTTCATAAATCAAGGTTAATATTCGTTCCTCGTATTCAGACTTGATACATGTAGTCAATATTACTGATATCCACTACTAGCGCCCTCTATTGGAAGAAAATTTGTAACACCGATTATGTCCCTTACACGATGACATCGCTGACCAATCACAGCATCGGTACAATAAGACAATCTTGAAAGCAATATCAAAAATTAACCGCCAGACGCTGACGCTGCCATCTTTGTTTACAATAATAAGGAGCGTTGCGATTCGTTGCAATCAGATCTCATCGCATCCAATGAAATTTAAGCATTTTGTGGCACGATTTATTGACGACATGTATCAAGGCTGAATACGAGGAACGAATATTAGCCTTGATTTATGAAGATGCGTCCCAGCATGAGGCGAGCGCTTTACCACTGGGCTACGCCCTGCGCCTTCCATAGTTTAAAACATGCCGAAATGTCGTTAAACAAACATTAATTTCCTTTGTTCTAAACTGTATGCCATGTATAGATTCGATATCGGCAGTGTTAATTGCTATGGAAGGTTTGACTTTGACATGTAGGTCATCATCATCATCATCATAGAGCAGACAATCAGATGTCTTTAAATTGACTATCACTATATGTCGGATATCGCCGTGTGATATCATAAATGACAGGGATCGCGTTAAGATGCGTCCATGCGTCCCTGAACGTATGGAAAGCAGACTGGGACGCCTGCTTATCACCACAAGTAATAATAAAACCGCCTCAGTTTGTTTTCAAAGACGCATTCCAGACGCATGTTTATTCCATTATTTCATCATCATCATCACGTCCTAAGTGATCCAGGGGCGGGACGTAGCCCAGTGGTAAAACGTTCGCTTGATGCGCGGTCGGTCTGGGATCGATCCCCGTCGGTGGGCCCATTGGGCTATTTCTCGCTCCAGCCAGTGCACAACGACTGGTATATCAAAGGCCGTCGTATGTGTTATCCTGTTTGTGGGATAGTGCATATAAAAGATCACTTGCTGCTAATCAAAAAGAGTAGCTGTCGCCACTTCATGGGCTACTCTTTTCGATTAGCAGCAAGGGATCTTTTATATGCAATATCCCACAGACAGGGTAGTACATGCCTTTGATATACCAGTCGTGGTGCACTGGCTGGAACGAGAAATAGTCCAATGGGCCCACCGACGGGGATCGATATCAGACCGACCGCGCATCGATCGAGCGCTTTTCCACTGAGCTACGTCCCGCCCCGGCTACAAATGGATAAAACCACGTGCTGTGGAATTACAGAAGTTGGTGAGTTGTCTCTGGAGAAATCAGTGCGCCAACTGAGGCGTATGTCACTGCATAAAGCAGACGGCAGATCGTTACACATCAAGACGTCAATAATACAGCTTCATCTAGGATGCGCATTGCAGCAGATGACACGCGATGGAATGTAACAAGGTTCGTTTCTTTTCTTCTTTTTTTCTCTCTTTTCTTTTCTTTTTTTTTCCTTCTGGAAATGAGCTCATGCATATGACTTTCTCGTCGTTCGAGCTAATACAGATTGAAACATGATTGCGAAAAAAACAAGAAAAAAAGAAAAAGAAAAGAAAAAACCCCACACACACACACACAAACCACAAAACCAAAAAAAGCAAAACCCCAAGAAAAAAAAAGAGAGAAAAAAAAAGAAACAATAAAAAAACCCAGAAGAAATAAAGAAAACGAAAAAAACGTTGGTATGGGCAAGTTAATATATACGGGGCAACAAAAGACATGCGAATATCAATATTGTTTTTTACTTTCTTTTGATTGTATTCAAATTATTCATTTTGAATCCCATTAGTTTTTGTTTCTATTAAACCTATCATTGTCTTGTGAATATTTTAGGCCCTTTTGACGGTATATTTACTGAACTAATTTTATAAAAGAAAGATATTTACATATTTATAATATTATATATTCGTTTTTCTTTGGTTGTTATATATAAGTGATGTATGATGAGGGAACATGTTTGACTCTGTGTGTGTGTGTGTGTGTGTGTATGTGTATGTATTGATGTATGAATATCTATATATTGGATGTATGTCGAGGTTGACTATTACATACATAGATATTAACGCACTGGCGCAGGGGATAATTATATCCTTTCTGGCCTCAAAAATTGTCCCATGCCGTTGCTGGGACTCGAACCTGTGGCATCGATTCGCCCGCAAATTGCAAGACTAACCACGATACGCTCTGAGCTATCGAAGCTTCCATAAAAAAGAACTTTCTTTAACTCAACCATATGCATGGGGTCTACAATCTACGCGGTCGATCCCGCTTACGTGCATGAAACAGTGGGCAGACCTGGCACTGGCTAGTATGTATTGATGTATGAATATCTATATATTGTATGTATGTCGAGGTTGACTATTACATACATAGATATTAACGCACTGGCGCAGGGGATAATTATATCCTTTCTGGCCTCAAAAATTGTCCCATGCCATTGCTGGGACTCGAACCTGTGGCACCGATTCGCCCGCAAATTGCAAGACTAACCACGATACGCTCTGAGCTATCGAAGCTTCCATAAAAAGGAAGTTTCTTTAACTCAACCATATGCATGGGGCCTACAATCTACGCGGTCGATCCCGCTTACGTGCATAAAACCGTGGGCAGATCTGGCACTGGCTAGTATGTATTGATGTATGAATATCTATATATGTATGTATGTATGTATGTATGTGAGTGTGTGTATGTGTATGTGTGTGTATGTGTATATATGTATGTATGTATGTGTGTGTATGTGTGTGTATCTGTATGTATGTATGTGTGTGTATGTGGATGTGGATGTATGTGTATGTATGTATGTGTATGTGTGTGCATGTGTATATGTATGTGTATGTATGTGTATGTGTATGTGTATGTGTATGTGTGTGTATGTGTATGTGTGTGTATGTGTATGTATGTATGTGTATGTGTGTGTATGTGTTGTGTGTATGTGTATATGTGTGTATATGTATGTGCGTATGTGTATATGTGTGTGTGTATATGCGTGTGTGTATGTGTGTGTGTTTGTGTGTGTATGTATGTGTGTGTATGTGTGTGTATGTGTGTGTGTGTTTGTGTGTGTGTGTGTGTGTGTTTGGGTGTGGGGTGTGTGTATGTGTGTATGTGTATGTATGTATGTATGTATGTGTGTGTGTGTGTGTGTCTGTGTGTGTGTATATATGTGTATGTGTGTATGTGTGTATATGTGTGTATATGTGTATGTATGTATGTATGTATGTATGTATGTATGTGTGTGTGTGTGTGTGTATGTGTGTGTATATGTGTGTGTATATGTGTATGTATGTATGTATGTATACATGTATGTGTGTGTGTATGTGTGTATATATATATGTGTGTATGTATATGTGTATGTATGTGTGTATATGTGTATGTTTGTTTGTGTGTGTGTGTGTGTGTGTGTGTGTGTGTGTGTGTGTGTACATATGTGTGTGTGTATATATGTGTGTGTATGTGTGTGTGTTAGTTCATCAAGATTAACACTGACTACAAGTCGAAGTGCAAGCACAAGTCAACGTTAATCTGCCTAACGCATTACGCCTATAGCAGATCTGAACGTTTTCCCACCCTAATCGTGTATTGTGATCTATTTTTAGACCATGGAGACCAAGAAATACTTACTTTGAAACGATCTTTACTTTCAATTAAAGGAAAAAAGTCCGACTGTGTTTTTGTTTTGTTTTGTTTTGTTTTTTAAACGCAGTTATTGTTATCTGCCCTTATTGGAGGGAAATAAAACACGGAACAGTCTTGTATGTGGAAAAGGTTAGCAATTGTGCCTGAATATCTCTAGCGTTTCCCCCCGAATTTGAGGATTTGCTCCAGCACTAGGGACTCCGCCACTGCACCCCCACCTCCTGGCCCCGCCTCCGCTCCGCCCCATTCTCGTACGCTTATGGCAGCTCGCCCCCTCCCTCTTCGCTATCTTCTGACGCCTATGATACTCTATTCCTCGCTCCATCCAGTGCGCCACGACTGGTACACCAAAGGCCGTGGTATGTGCTATGCTGTCTATGGGATGGTGCATATAAAATATCCCTTGCTGCTAATCGCAAAGAGTAGCCCATGAAGTGGCGACAGCGGGTTTCCTCTCTCAATATCTGTATGTGGTCCTTAACCATATGTCTGACGCCATATAACCGTAAATAAAATGTGTTGAGTGCGTCGTTAAATAAAACATTTCTTTCCTTCCTATGATACTAGTAGACAAATCAAGAGGACGCCATACGACGCGTGATTATCCTCTATCTACTGATTAATTAAAGGGATAGTACCAAAGAAATAGCTGAGTTAGCGATACTGCAATTGCGATCGATTGGAAGTTTAGACGAGTTCCACTGAAAACATTTTTATTCGCCAGACGCCTAATTGAAACGATCGGTAAAAGTGAATGAAAATACTGCGTCAACATTGAACTTAGAAACCACTTTAAAGACGAAGAAAAATCGAATTGACTAGACATAGCGGTCTTTTCCTTGATTATATTACTTGTACGGCGTAACACCGTCCACGAGACACTGTTACTGTATCTTTAGATCGTAGAAAGATATTTATTTATATACTACTACTGTTCGTCATTCCCGATGCATGTCGGAATGTGCCGAGCGCGGGAAACAGACTGAAACCTATGCATATTCATGTACCACTTGCACTTACAGACGACTGCACGAGATTATTCGCGCAGTGACAAGTACTGTCGTCTGACGGCGAAAAAGCGAAGCTGTGTTTCTAGACGCGAACACGTTTTCTCGTGCTGGGTTTAAAAGCGAGTCGGGGCGAGATTTCGCCATCACCTGCCAATGAGCGGTGTCGCCCACGACCTCGAGTACATGTTATCAATGAAGTCTGCTTACAACCAGGTAGCGGCAAACCCCGACCGACCGACTGACTGACTCAGTGTACAACTATGATCCGTGGTTGTGGCCGCGACGCGAGGACGTCCTACACGAGGTGTGTGTTGAGTGACACACTGTGACGCTGCTGTTGTTATTTTTGTTGTTGTGGCGGTAGTAGAGCTGTTGTCGTTGTTGTTGATGCGACGGCGGCGGCGACGACATGATGAAGTCGTTTGTGAGCAGACTGACTGTGTGGGATAATGTTCGGTGGATTACTCTAGTGTGGACTACTTTAGCTGTTCTGGTCGTCACACGCACAGGTAAGACTTTTTAAGTGTCCGTTCGTCTGTTCAGTGTTCGTCCGTGTCTCATCGTACAGTCACAAAAATATATGTGGTGCACCCACTGACATACTAATAGACAGACGGAGAGAGAGAGAGAGAGAGAGAGAGAGAGAGAGAGAGAGAGAGAGAGAGAGAGAGAGAGAGAGAGAGAGAGAGACGGCGGCATAAAATATACATGGATAAAATATTACCACTAATGTATATTATTAGTTTATGTTGCCACCTATTCGTTTATTATACTAATATACAATATGTCCTCTTGCTCGATATTACTTAATATGAACACGACTGGTTTATTGACAAATCAATATCAGGTGAACATTAAATACATCCGTAGAATCAGAAATTGCTGTACCATAAATACAAACTAAAATAGACACGACATATATTAAGATGTATTATGCCTGATATGTGTCAAGGCATCACTCCGTAGCAGGGACATAATGTTAGTAATAAAACCGGTTGTGATTTAAGAATCGTAGTAAGCAGATGCAGCTTTGAGTAATACTATCAGTTTCGGTTCAGCGAGTACAATAAACAACTTTTGTAAAGAGATGTGGATCTACGTATTAAATGCTGGAAAATAGGTTCATTTACATCACTACGTGTAGTAGTAATACGAATCATGCCGGTGGGTAGAGAACAGCTGGTGTTTGGGTTAACGACATCGAAGCAGATTTCACGTTCACGTTGAAAAACAGGCAGGTTGACACATACAGGCATGGGAAAGTGCATATAAAAAAAAACGTGTTTTGTTTTTCGGCAACTCACTGTACTGTCTCGGTGTCTGTCTCTCTACCTCACTGTTTCCCCTCCCTGCCTCTGTTTCTGTCTCTGTCTGTCTGTCTGACTCTCCCCCTCCCCTCTCTCTCTCTCTCACTCTGTGTGTGTGTGTGTGTGTGTGTGTGTGTGCGTGCGTGTGTGTCTGTCCCCGATTTTCCTTCTCTGATTGAATATATCTGGCTCTCTCTCTCTCTCTCTCTCTCTCTCTCTCTCTCTCTCTCTCTCTCTCTCTCTCTCTCTGAAGCGTCGAGATAAAACCATGTTGGACACCAAACAGCCGTAGTTTAAAATGTGCTTAGGCGTTGTAATATTCCTTTCGATTCCTCCATCCATTAGTCTACCTCATGCAACATCATAATCATCTCGTCGGAAAGACATCCGACTGTTTTAGTTGCAACACCGACATAACAGCTTCCATGTGAAATAAATATGTCAAAACGTAATGAACGTGAACGGACTATTGATAAAACCGGCAGATCACGAAAACAGCGCGGGGTGGTCTCGAAATCGATCTGTTATCCCGACAAAACCACTCCGAACTAATAACCACCTGTCTTACACAATCACTACACAGTTATACGGCTCGTTATGTTTAGACAACTGCACATTTATGGGGCTTGCTGCAGCATATGGGACATTTTCTCCTACAGGCTGTTGGTACAGATGGAGAAATAATTATGCCGAATGTTATTTAAATAAATTTTCAATAGTTCCCGTTTTGACTAATAAAAAAGGTATACTCGCATTTTGATGTGACACTATATCACACTTACGCCTTGCTATTTATTCAAGCCATACTTCCTTCGTGGTTGTATAACTGATGTTAAATCCCGTAATAGTTTTTGTTTTACCAGTAGCGGATCCAGAAAATCAATTTAGGGGCTCCCCAGTGACATGAGGTGGAATGCCAAGGGAACTTTGGGAGAGGTTTGGAGGGGGATCGTAAAAAAAATGAAAATTAATATTTAATAAAATTATAGCTATAGCCAAATATTTAGGGGTCGGGCCCCTGCCCTGCCCCCCCCCCCCCCCCGTAGATCCGCATCTGTTTACATCATATTTGACAGTGGTTCATGGGTGTACTCAGTGTCAACCTGTAAGAACATATTAGTGACACCATCAGTGTGATTATATGTGACATTAGTAACACTATCCGTGTTAGTACATAGACTAGTTGTGTTTAAATAGTATTCTTGCGGTATTAATCATATCACCAAATTACCATTCAGTCGTGCTGTCGGCGGTTTGTAAATACTTTGATCTATAATACCCACAAATCTGTAACTCGTTTTCTTTCTTTCTTTTTTTTACTATTTTTGGTACCGCTGAAAATAAGGTTTTGGTCGTGTGAAGTGAAATATATAACCTGGACGGAGTTATGGACTGCACCGTCGGTCTATGATCGATCTCCGACGGTGCGCCTATCGGGCTGTTTCTCGTTCCTACCAGTGCTCCGCAACTGGTGTAACGTAGGTCGTGGCATGTAGTATATTGTCTGTGGGATTATGCATATAAAATATCCCACTGCGTGGAGGCAGCTGGTTTCCTCTCTCATTTTCCGTGTGGTCGTTAACTATACGTCCGACGCCATATAACCGAATTTAAAATGAGATAAGTGTCAATTAGTAGGATTCGAACCTACTGTTCCGATGATATTTGACATCGCGACCGTAACCACTCGGCCAACCAGGTCTTCCACAAAAATCCTCTATTCCTGAAATATAATGGAGATGAGGCCTGCTATATGGCCAGGTCCCATTATAGTTTCGGGGAATGGTGTGTCGATGGTATTCCCCCATCTTAAAATACACCAATAAATAATGATATATTAAGTATGAAGTTATACACTAGCAAGATAGTACCGGGAGACTCATCTAAACGGGGCACCCACATAATTAAGTAAAAGGTGTCTGGTTTAGAGAAGTTCTGTTCTGTAGTGATATTTAAAACGGGGCTATGAAAAAGAATCCGGTTTTTCGGGTAATTCTGGTCTACGGCTCATATAGATTGAATGTCTTTGGTCATATACAACACCATATACGGTTATTTCATTGCGGCTTGGCGCATACGTTTTGCAGACACACGCATCGCGTGCATCCAGTCTAGACGCTGTCATTGAAACTAATGTATTTCGATTTATTTTTAAGATGGACCGCACGCACGCGCCGCATCCAGACAATATGGGCCTTTACAAAGGATCCGGTTTTTTTTTAGACATTTCACTGTAACGTCGGGGCGTTAATTAAGGAGAGGTTTTTGTCTCCATTACTGAATAGACACATTTTCAATGGTTCTGCAGCGCAGTCGTATTTTAAAAATTAATGAAAGCTTGCACTAATTATTAACAATGTATCCAGTATAGACGTCATTTCATTCTTATTAATAATGTATGTGACATGTCACGTCAAAATGAAATCGATGAATATATAACTGTATAATGAACGATGTTAAGACACATAAATACATATTAAGTTTGAATCCCTCAGCAATTCGAATAGTTTTATTGATCAGCCAAGGTAAACAGCTAACTGTAATGTCCTTACAGCTTTTGCACCGTATACGTAATTGAGTAACGACTAAGCTTAATAACAGGACAAATAGCCAGTACGCATATATAATTAATTATTTAAATATTTTTAAAAAGTCTCTGCAATGTGTGACACCAGCATATTTAGTTCTCATGTAACTTTTTAAAAATGTTTAATTTATGATCTCACTGTGGATTCTACCATGATATTTCTAATTAATTATATTGTTATCAATGTTTTAGAGCATATCGCAATGGTGGGAATGCTTGTAATAAATCGACAGTACAAGGTGTATTTGAATGAATGAATTCAAAATTAATTAACAAAAAAGAGTTTCGTTTAACGACACCACTAGAGCATATTGATGTATTAATCATCGGCTATTGGGTGTAAAACATTTGGTAACATGGGATGTTTTATATGCACCATCCCACAGGCAGGATAGCACATACCACGGTATTTGATATACCAGTCGTGGTGCACTGGCTAGAAAGAGTAATGTTCAACAATACCACAACATAAACATGCTATGGTTTTTGGGTGTCAAACAAAGGTAAATATATGACCAAAAAATCGAAGAACCTTTCTAACTATAATTATATTTCTCTGGTATGTGTATTCGCTTCCACCCACTCAAAAAGACCTGCCCAACATGTTTTGCCATGCGTTTTAACTTTTCATGATGTGTCCCATTGCCATGTCGACCGTACTTCAAAACCTAAGGACGCTGTAAACAAGTTCCTGAAAATGGAATTCAATTTCAGTCCGATATGACATAGCTTCAAATTCAAATTCATTTACATAGAGGAATTAACCTCGTAGACTCTCCTATCCTGAAAAAAATGGGGACCCGTATTGTAACGACATGATATATCGAAGAAATCTTTCATGTCGAGAAGCTGTTGTCTTCTGTTACAAAATAAATAAAATAAGAACATCCTTCCCTTCGACATTTTTTGTTTGGCAGAAAAAAGATGCTCATTAACGAATTTACAAATATAATGGCACCGCCCGCGCCTTACCGTAATCGCAGAGAACTACAGCTGGGGTATGTGGGAATTAAGGAGGGTGTGGTGTGGTGGTATGCATTCCTTCTTGGGCGTACACATGAGCGATCTATCTTTTTATTGGTAATTCAGCACTGTTTAGTTTCCGGTTTGAATCTTGTTTGCTCATTCTCGCCATATTTTACATTTTACACATATTATGTACAATTAGCACCACGATGACCCTACTTTTATTTTACACATAATACAGTTAGCACCTGGCTGACCCTAAATTCATTTTACACATTTTACACATATTACAGTTAACATCTCAATGACAGCAGCAACTAATGCTGTAGGTGGAAAAGACGATTACTAGTAAACAATATCTGTCTCCATATTCTAACAAACACATTTAGTACCTGCGCAATGCAGGATTATAATACACCAGTTATACAATACAATACAATGCAATACAATACAATGCAAATACAATACAATGCAATGCAATGCAATTTACAATGCAATTTACAATGCAATACGATGCACTACACTACACTACACTACACTACTACACTACACTACACTACACTACACTACACTACATGAGTAACTGTTGTAGTACACGCAATGATAATAAACCCGACTGTGCAGTTCAAGGTTTGAAATGCGAATGCGAGTGCGAATAATGTTTACATGCTCATATACCAACTAGAGTTTCAAGCATGTCCGTCTCGGGGCCTGTCTCTGGATAGCCAGGGGCTTGTCCCGGGACATTAAAAAATTAGCGAACAATTTTGAAATTTACATCCAAAAATTAAATAGTGGGCCTTTAAAATTTTAATGCGCATCTCTGTTTGAAATGCAACGAATTGCTGTGTAATATGAGTTGAATACACCGAGCCACTTTCCAAATGAAACTAAGACTAAATGTAGCCACTGTCCTTGTAAATTACGAACAGGTGTTTAGTTTTAGTTTAAAATCCATTTTTAGTTTTAAAATATGTTTAGTTTAAAATATATTATTTTTTAATTTAAAAGTGTATTTAAGTTTTAAAATATGCTCTGTAGTTTAAGAGTCTATTTCAAATGTTATTAGCTTACGCGTATGTTTGTCTTAGAGGAGGAATCCCTCTATTACAATATCCATATTCGTTATTTATTGCCACATTCGTTCTTTTATTGCTACACTCGTTACTTTAGGTAAGTTACGGCCCAGGCTCCGTATTCATAAACGTACTTAAGTCAATGTATGATACCTAAATACATACCTAAAGTACATAAATAAGTATCATACATTGACTTAAGTACGTTTATGAATACGGAGCCTGGAGTATCCGTGAAACGTACAGTATAGTTTTATACAGGATACAGGACTGATTCACTGCGTAACACAATAATTGAAATTGCTGACACTTATTTGTCAACACGTCATTGATCTGTAGAACAAACCGAAATGTGTCTCCTTTCTGAGATTCGCACTTCCGGGGTCGCACTGCTGTTGCGTAACACCAGGGTAGTCTTACCAGTCACTGTCGGGGTCATATTACACTGGTGACCACAGTGCTTTATTTAACGGGCATATTATAAACTACACAAGTGACGGCTGGTAGTATTTTTTTTTTTTTTTTGGGGGGGGGGGGGGGGGGGGGTGAGGGGAATTTTAACCCGAAACCTTGGTAGTTTGTTAAAAAAAACCCCACAAAAACATGACTGATTTTCTGAAAATTACAGGTGTGTTTATCACTTGGATATATTTATTTATATACATTGTATATGATTCACCTTCCGGATTTTCCGATATGCAAGACATTCTTTTTATGACGTGTCCTTTATCTTCTCATGTTTACGTTTTATGTCATCATTAAAATCGTAATAGCATGAAGGTAAAAGAAGAAAAACCCCACCTAAAATGATATAAGTATAAACTCCCAATGGTTGTGTTCAGTTATAGAATAATAAATACATGCAATACGGTATAATCGAATGGGGAAAATGGCACAGGTGAAAAAAGGAGATTTTAAACTTATGTTCTGCGTTTTTGTTATCAGCATACTTTTTGTCGGTAAGTAAAGTTAATGATTACGTACGCTTGTCTTGCAATGACAGACATTATTAGGCTCAATGACTTATTTTTGTTTATCATTAGCAGCTATGGATCTGGGCATTAGTCTGTTTTGGCGATGTGCGATTTTTTTTTTGTCACAGAAAAAAAAAGTTAATGATTAATTCATATTTCTAAGATAACTTGCTATACCTACTCGATCGATATTTCGAAAAGTACGTCACGCGGCCTTGGAATAAACGAGGTTTAAATGTACGTGTGTCTTGCAATAACACGCATTATTAGGCTTAACGACTTATTTCTATTTATTATTAGCGGCAGTGGGTCTGAGCATCAGTGTATTTTGGCGATGAGCGATTCTTTGTCATCAAGTAAATATGCTCCTAGCGTGATGAAATGGTTCTGGCATGTGATGATGTTGTTAGCGGAATGTTATCTCGGTGTTTTTAAACTGTTTAACAGGTGGTCCATCCTAACGAAATACCAACATGGTAGACATGGGTTTTTTATTAACTAAAATAGACGCCACATGTTGCCAAGTTCTTTGGGATATATTAATGATTATAAAGAATATCTTGGGGTTTTTTAAATGTTAAATTGTGCTTTCTATCTTTCTTTTTTTTTTTTTTTTTTTGGGGGGTGGGGGGTAAAAAGTTTAATGTATCTATACTCATGAAAGAATATCGCCATTGTGATTAGCGAAAAATGAAAGGAATATTTGCTAAACGACATCTGAGCTTATCTGGTGTCTAACATTGATATTTCGCCAATTGTACCAAACGTTTGATGTCCAATAACCGATTATCACTATATCAGTGTGTTAAAGTGGTGTAGTTAAACAAAACACTATGTTTAACTCTGCGAAAATAACGTGATCGGTGAATTGTCACAAGTGTGTGTGTGTGCGTGCGTGCGTGTGTTTAAATGTCTGCGCTCTCGTGTATGTGTTTCTCTGTGTGTTCGCCCCCTTCTATCTTCACCACCAGTAGATTTATTGTCCGTGTATTGACGAGCTGACGACCCCGGGGACCCGAACACTCCGTCAATATCGTCGCCCATCACAGAGTAGGAAAGCTTTAAAAGCTTTTGATTGGAGCACTGTTTCAACATGGCGATGAATAACGACCTCAACTGATCCTGCAGTAAATAAACATGACCACCTTATTAGCCTTAATGTCGGGATTCCTATCCGTATCGTTGTTTGACGGCTTTAAAATAATAAATTGTGAATGAATGAATGAATGAATGAATGAATGAATGAATGAATGAATGAATGAATGAATGAATGAATGAATGAATGAATGAATGAATGAATGAATTGAATGAATGAATTAATGTTTCCGACATCTTAAAAACGAAAACTATTTTATGTCGGCTACTGCATAAATTAATGGATGATCAACATGAATAGCAAATAATACAATGATTACCCCCCCCAAAAAAAAACAAAAAAAAAACAAAAAAACAACAACAACAAAAACAAACAAACCCCAACCCCCCCAACCCCCCCCCAAAAAAAAAAACCCAAAAACCACACACATCCCCCTTAATAAAAACACACATGGTAGTACATACCACGGCCTTTCATATATCAGTCGTGTTGCACTGGCTGGAACGAGAAATAGCCCAATGGGTCCACCGACGGGGATCGATCCCACACCGACCGCGCATCGAGCGAGCGCTGTACCACTGGGCGACGTCTCGCCCTGTTCACTGGGATAGACATACACATCGTTTTAAATATTATTAAATAGAGAACAATATATGAGTGGTCATTACATACCATTTATCTTACGAGTTATTTTGGAACGTATATAACTAGCGAAAACGAGTTTGATACCTTTTCAACCAGCGAGTTGTAAGATAAATGGTATCTTACAGACCAGCATGCATTATTCTATTTCTTACATATCCTCAAAAACCAGATTTTAAGCAAATTGTTCGACTAAAAGTTATTTACAGCTTTTGGGCTTGTAGCTAACTTACGCGTCACAGATAAATTATTGTCAGGTTAATTATACGTCACAGTGTAATTCATTTAGATCGTGCTGCTTTTTCATTGGATGTATGGTATTGGTGACCTGAGGCCTAATTCACTAAACTCTCGCAACATTGCGATCTCGCAGTGCAATGCTAAAGACTTGCAAAGAGGATGCTTTGTTGTCTAGCACAGCCTAAGAGACCTTTGTGAATTAGGCCCCTGGTCATCACCTAGGAGCAGCCAGTCGTATATCTTGAAATTATTAACTCACGTACATGTGTTACTAGGTATATATTATTTAAAAAACACCGAATGGTGTCCTCGCCAACAGGTGTGTAAGAAATAATCTTTATCCGTTCTCACTGCTAAAGTAATAGGTTCATTATCCCCTTTATAAAATGGTGGATTTTCTAGGTAGAGTATGTCGCATCCGACTGGGAAAATATTAACTGACTTAAACAACACAGGCGGCGGGACGTAGAACAGTGGTAAAGCGCTCGGTTGGTGCGCGGTCGGTTTGGGATCGATCCTCGTCGGTGAGCTCATTGGGCTATTTCTCGTTCCTTCCAGTGTACCACGACTGGTATATCAAAATCTGTGGCATGTGCTATCCTGTCTGTGGGGTGGTGCATATAATAGATCCCTTGGGAACAAAATGTAGCAGGTTTCCTCTCTAAGACTATATGTCAAAATTACCATATGTTTGACATTCAATAGCCGATTATCAATAAATCGGTGCGCTCTAGCGGTGTCGTTAAACAAAACAAACTTCTTCTTTTAAATCAACATATGTTGTTTTCGAATAAAATGATAAACAGTCTTAACATACGAAGCACATTGTAACATAATCAAACAACGAAACTTTCCGCAAGTAACAGTATTGAGTAACTGCAATCCAAACCACACGACCCTTTTTGCGTGTTTTGCAAAGAAATTGTACGGAACAATTGTCTTGTTCCTCCGGTTAACCGAGTCCCTCTCGCCTATTACATGCCTCAACAAGTTCTTTGCCGGGGATTCCAGAAAGAAACAGTATACAAATTCCTTGCATTGTTTGATAATTTGTAAGTTTATCGCTAAACGTCATCTCCAGGCGGCACAAATGCTGTATCTGCTGAACTTCAAGGTGCATACCACGGAATCAAGTCCCATATACGCCAGTGATAACTTACTAATGTGACACTGGTACCACATGATCTCTGCCTAACAGCCGCTAATTAACCGCTGATCATACTGTAATAGAACAGAACCAAACTAAAGTTGATTTGATTTGAACATAAAATGAGACATGACCAAATAACTACTACTGAAGGTACAATACATACAATGGCTCTACGCAGTAAGTAAGTAATTAACTAACTAACTAACTAACTAACTAATTAATTAAAAAAAATTATTAAAAAAAATTGATTAGCATTGGGATATAATGTTTCTAAAACAGACGTTAGAATTTACATATATTATTTAGAAATTTAGCATTCGTACAACAAAAGAGCTGAATGCTATTTAACAATGTTTGGTCATGAATGTGTTAAATAAACATTCCTTTGAAATGTTGTTCTTTCCTTCTTTCTTCTCACACTCCCAAGTGTCACAATTACCATGATGGCCGCCGATTAAGCAATAACAACGTGCTGGGGTGTTCTTAAACAGACATTCCTTCCCTTGGGTTTGTGGCTGAACGTAATGTTTGTCGACGTCACCCTTCTTACACACAGCACGGCGTTGTGGAGAGGTCAACGATGTTGTAAATACAAGGTTTTCTTGTTTTGCGTATTTGATTTGCGCTCTCGAGTCGTTCCGTCGTTTGAACGTTGTCTCATGTCAGTTTACTCTCGAGGCGGACCGGCCAGGTTCGGCTAATATTAGTCCTCGAGATCAGTGTCCAAGTCAGCCTTGTGAAAAAAGGAAAACTGCGACAATTTAAATAATCTCAGAGATTCTTAGCACGTCCTGGGGTGACACGCCGGGCCAAAGAGGACATTGGCAAATCGTTTTTGTGTTTTTGACTTTTTGTTTTTGACTCGTTGTTGTTGCTCTGTAAACCGAGTTATTTGTTGTGTCTGGTGGTAGTTTGTTTTTTCTATTTGCATCATTTGAACGTTTTGTGTGTGTGTGTGTGTGTGTCTGTGTGTGTGTGTGTGTGTGTGTAGGAGGTGGGTTGTCAGGGAAGTTGAAGTAGAGGAAATGTACATGTGTTGTTACCAAATGACCGAATGAATGAATGTTTAACGACACCAGGGGCGTGCGCAGGAAATTTTGCAGGGGGGGGGGGGTCGAGGTGTCTGGCGAAACCCGACACCGCGAGCGCCGCAGTCGCGAAGCCCGTGGCGGAGGGTCTGGGGGGGGGGGGGGGGGTATGAAAAATGTTTCGCTCCCCCCCCCCCTGCGCACGTGCCTGGACACCCCATCATGAAAAATGTATCGGCTATTGGGAGTCAAACTATGGCATAGGGACGGGACGTAGCCCAGTGGTAAAGCATTCGCTTGATGTGCGGTCGGTCTGGTATCGATCCCCGTCGATGGGCCCATTGGGCTATTTCTCGTTCCAGCCAGTGCACCACGACTGGTATATCAAAGGCCGTGATATATGCTATCCTCTCTGTAGGATGGTGCATAGGCCTATACAAGATTCGTGGCTACTAGTTGAAAACTGTTGCGAGTTTTCTCTATCTGACTGTGTCAAAATGACCAGATGTTTGACATCCAATAGCCGATGATTAATAAATAAATGTGCTCTAGTGGTGTCAATAAACAAAACAAACATTCATATTATTGTCTATGCATTATTGGTTTTATCATTCACATAATTATTAAGTTTTGTTTGTTTTATTTTCATGTCCGTATTCTTACATTGTCACCATGCAATCAATATGCCCTAGCGGTGTAGTTAAACAGAACAACGTTTTAACATTATATAAAGTGTGGGAAAGAACATTTTAAAGATCCAAAGTATGGTGCTAATCAGAACACGTATCACGCATGGCGCCAACGAAACACCGTTACCATAACATTAGACATTAGCGACCCCCAATCAAATGGCATGCTGATGTGTTAACAAACATTTCCTTAGGAGAACGTTTTGGTGACACATGTTAGCAATTATAGGACAAAAGTGTTCTTCATTATTTCAAAATTCCAGAGTTTATGGAACTTATTTGGATAACAGCATAAATTATACTGTTAAAAAGTATTCTCGTGGGGTCAGTAAACTCCGAAGATTTCGTGCTGCCGTGTTATAGTGAATGAGCAAACATAACTGGCTTCTTGAGTCGTGTAATTGTTTGAAACTCGTCTCTTGTGACAAAAGGTCGGTGGATTTTGCTTCCCCGTGTACACAATTAGTAACAACATGCTCATGGAGGATTTGCGCTTTCTATCGACCGGTCTCTTCCGTGTGTGTTTCCGTGAATAGACTGGGGTTCTTCACGAAACGAATCAATCGTGGGCAGCGGTGTGTATGCGAAATGCTTCACTTTGGAGGTCCTGTCAGACACATTCTTAAGAGGAGATTTTTTAAATTGTTTTGGTGAAAGACACGCATAATTTCCTCGCATGTGCAACCAGAGTAACGCTTGACGAGTCTTGTTAATTTAAAATCCTCCCTTTGGTTCAATTTTCGTAAAATTCCTCTTAAAACGTTTAAAAAAAGTAATCAAGAATTGGTGTTAGTGGGAAGCGGTGTGTATGAGAAATGCTTCACTTTGAAGGTCCTCTCAACACATTCTTAAGAGGAGATTTTTCAAAATGTTTTGGTGAAAAACACGCATAATTTCCTCGCATGTGCAATTTAAAATCCTCACTTTGGTTCAGTTTTCGTAAAATTCGTCTTAAAACGTTTAAAAAAGGTAATCAAGAATTGGTGTTAGTTGGATAATTGGATAAACAAAATTGTGAATGTAGACGTACTGACCCCCGGGGGCCTGGGAACAGGGCTCAAAACTGGGGGGGGGGGGGGGGGGGTTGTTAGAATAAGACACTTTTAAAAAGACTTCGCTTCTTCCATAAATGCCAAACCTTAGCAAATGGACAAATATATTTGTGAATTGGGTTATTCTGATGCCCATTTCCCCTAATAGACAGTCAGCTGTTAATATACCCCCCCCCCCCCTCTTTGAGATTTGCCACTACGTGGGTCTGAAAGCTTGTTCAATTCGACACTGATTTTCAGGTGTTTACCCTTTGGCAACGGGTTATTTCAGAAGTTACTGGCTGTAACGTAGCCTACCCCTCGGGGAAACAAGTGGCTTAAAGCATTTTGATACATAATAGTCTGGCAGACTATGGCAGAACCTGGAAAGTTTGTATTTAGGTTTTTTATTGTCTTGGAATGTACCTAATGAACCAAGGTCATCTTCGTGTATTTTAATCAATTCAAGATGGCGTCCAAGATGGCCACTATTTTATGTTATTGGCTATAACTGCCTTCATATTAGATATAGAATGATAAATTTGATGTCTTGTCATAGGTTTTGGGGTCAGATAACCTACTTAACCATTTTCAAGACTGGTTAGGAATTACATCATAGGAAATTCAAGATGGCCACCACTAAGGCTGACAATTTATATTTTTGATACAACTTTCACAGCACACATCCTGGCAAAGCTTGTCCACATCTTTATACTTTGGCCGCCCGTACAGACAGCAGACAAATCATTTCAGATTGTATCTGTCCTTTCTTCTAACTCCTGCGTCAATGGGCCTTTCACCAAGAATGTTTGTGATGTTTCCCTTCGAGCTCGTTCAGATGCCCATGAAGTGGCAATAACGGGTTTCCTCCCTCAATATCTGTGTGGCCCTTAACCATATGTCCGATGCCATATAACCGTAAATAAAATGTGTTGAGTGCGTCGTGAAATAAAACATTTCCTTCCTTCAATTTAAAAGAAAAGAAAGAACATCCTCCCCACTCCATCTGTTCTAAACAGTCCTGACATCGAGCTATAATTAGATAAACTAATAACATTACAAATCTGGACAAGACAAATACATTTTGTCGAGGATGCCACGTGTGTTACCCATTAATTCACGGATGTTACCTTGGATTATGGGAAAGGTTTACAATTTTTAATTCATCTCTTGTGCAAGAACCCTTCACCAGATGTCAATATTGACTCCAGCTTGGCACCAAATTTTCTCTCCGCTTTGTACATGAAAAAAAAAGGTTTTTGTACTGTAACAGCAACACACGTGACATTTGTACTACCACCCCTGAAAAAGGCACAGTATAGGGGATCCACGAGTCCAAAATATAGGACTCGAGTACTCGAGGGTCAAACCCGACCCGAGCCCCGAGTACCCGAAATTTACACTAGATGACGATGAGACTAAGGAACTACTAGACCATTTCCAACTACATTTGGTGGTAAGCTTCCTACTCTCATACAGAAGCAACATCATGGATTTTATTATTTGGACATACCTCTCCCCACCCCGAAAAATAAATATTGTGCATAAGTCTGACAGATGAGATACCCAATTTGCTCATATGACCGTTCAGACCCATGGGCCTCTTGGTTTTGTTTTCGTTTTAAATTCGTGGGGTTTTTTGGTGTTGTTTTTTGGTGATTGTTTCATTTATTTATTTTTGATGTTGTTGTTTTTGTTGTTGTTGTTGTTGTTGCTTTTGTTTAGTTGTTTGTATACATTACACACATTTCCTTCTTTGGTGGTATTTAGTCTTAATGTGTTGTGATCTAACAACACTGTTCTTCCGTAGGAGTGTGACTTTTGTGTCCTTATAAGGAAGTAGGATGGCTGTTGTGGTTAATTATATTATCGCTCGCGAGTTCATAACAGACGGTATCTCTGTCATATCTATATTAAGAGTGTTACTCAAACCATCTGTTTAGTACAAAACATGTTTCCGTCGTTCATTGCCTGCTTGACCTAAACTCGTGTCACATACCGGAGTCAGTTTCGATAATAATATATATATACATAGAAACACAGATAACCCACGTAACTATGTTAGCATACGTATATATAGACATGGCTTCGCAAGGGTGACAAGGTTCATATTTGTCCAGTACTGAATTATGAATGAAAATAAAACTGACTTGCCATCCTAAAGATCGTTTTTATACAGACCGGTACGTTTTCATCGATATGCGGCAGAAGAAACTCTATATTGATATTCACACTCGGAGGAACCAGGGGTGTGGGGTGGGGTGGGAATCCGAACCCAGTACCCAAATCAATGACAATCAAGGACAAAAATGTGCGTGTCTTTTGTTGTTGTTTTCTGTTTTACTCTATATAAATGATTAGGCTATCGGTCTACAGGCTAGTAGGTACTGGGTTCTGATCCCAGTCGAGGCATGGGATTTTTAATCCAGATACCGACTCCAAACCCTGAGTGAGTGCTCCGCAAGGCTCTATATGTAGGTGTAAACCACTTGCACCGACCAGTGATCCATAACTGGTTCAACAAAGGCCATGGTTTGTGCCTGTGGGAAGCGCAAATAAAAGATCCCTTGATGCTAATCGGAAAGAGTAGCCCATGAAGTGGCGACAGGGGGTTTCCTCTCAAAATCTGTGTGGTCCTTAAGCATATGTCTGTCGCCATATAACCGTAAATAAAATGTGTTGAGTGCGTCGTTAAATAAAACATTTCTTTCTTTCTTTCTATATAAATGAAGATACGAAATATGGCTTTTGCCCCATCCACTCTATTATAGACTCTGCCCTCTCTACACGCGATTGTGTCACCAGCTCGAGATGTCGTTCTTTACGGGCCAGGTATTCTAGATGATGTTTACTGACTCGAAATGTACACTATTTACGATCCGAAATAATTAGATAATTAGCGACCATAAGCTTGCATATAGCGTTAGTTTGTGGTTGTTGTTAAAAACAAACAAAAAGCCTTGTTTTACATTGAAATTTTGTGTTGACTAGTTCAACATATTTGATAATCTGATATATTAGCCGTCAAAAGAATCAAATGTAGTTGGCGGCAGATGTATCGGACTAGGATGGTGATGGTAGGGAACACAAGCCCTTAGTGTTCATTGGAGGGGGCGCTGGAATGAACTACACTTGAACACACGGACAGTGTTAGGCTAGATAACACCAACTATGGTTCCTCTAAATGGGACTGATCCTACGATTCGCCGCATTCCAGACGAGCGTTTTACCACTGACCTACCTACACACCCGCCTGTCGTAAGCAAAGCACAAGGACAGGTCATCCACCTACGCGAACAGTGCAGCAGCATTGCGGTTCTTCGCGTTATTTCGGTCATCGCGGAAGTAGTGATGAGCCGAAGTAACAATCTCCGTACTGTGTGTTTTCTTCATGTTGAGAATCCCATTTCGACAGTGTATGAAACGGTTGTGTAAGGAACCTTGAATTCTTTGTCATGGTAAACCAATTAACTTGCTCTGCATACCACACGTTAAAAAATATGCCATGCGGTTTTCATGTTGGTGGAAACCGGAAATATTAAGGTGTGTGCCTTTAAAGAATTTCTTCGCGTGTACGTTATACTGTAATGCCATCGCGTGTGCTAAAATAAGTATTTCTCATAAATCTTAAACATGTTCTTTTTTATGTACATGTGCAGGTTTTTTGTTTCTGCAGTAAATTTGTCTTCAAACAAAAATGATTCCTTTTGCCCAATGGACTGCGATCGTATGAGTTGACTTTGTTGAAACTGGGAATTTGTATCGTGGTGTTTTGACGTCTTTGTCGGCTTCTAGTATGCTGCGTCTGACACTCGCTTGAGGTGCGATGTGCCATGTGCCATGAGATCTATCCCTGTTGCTGGGTCCCAACCAGCTAGCACACGACTAGTATATTTAAAATCGTGGTACTTGTTGTCTGTGATAAACCTGATGGGTAAATTATTGTTTTGTAGTGTTCACCTGAACACCACGTGATAATTTATATAAAAAGTTTGCTTTGTTTAACGACACCATTCATTAATCATCGGCTATTGGGTGTCAAACATTTGCTAATTTTTGACATATAATCTTAGAGAGGAAACCAGCTACATTTTTCCATTAGTAGCAAGGGATCTTTTATATGCACCATCCCACAGGCAGGATAGCACATGCCACGGCCTTTGGTATACCAGTCGAGGTACACTGGCTAGAGCGAAAAATAGCCCAACGGGGATCGATCCTAAACCGACCGCTCATCAGTCGAGCGTTGTACCACTGGGCTACGTCCCGCGCTGTGATAATTTATTTTGTTTAACGACACCACTAGAGCACATTGATTCATTAATCATCGGCTATCGGATTTCAAACATTTGCTAATTTTTGACATATAATCTTAGAGAGGAAACCCGCTACATTTTTCCATTAGTAGGAAGGGATCTTTTATATGGACCATCCCACAGGCAAGATAGCACATACCATGGTATTTGGTATACGAGTCGTCGTACACTGGCTAGAGCGAAAAATAGCCCAACGGGCCCACCGACTGGGATCGATCTTAAACCGACTGGGCTACGTCCAGCGCTGTGATATTTTATAGACAAGTTCGAAGATCGGACGACATATGACAGTTATTGTCCCATTTGTTTGGCCAGAATCTGGAAATATATTCACACTGTATGCTGTGCGACTGTGATTAGTTTATGACAGTTTTGTAGTGACAACTGTTAGATTGAAGTTGATAGCGAATAGCATGTAAATAATAAGCATGTGTAACTCATTATTAATACTGAAGACTCTTTTTTTAGGGTGAGTTAGGGGCGGTGATTTAGCTCAGTCGGTCGAGTGCTCGCTTGAAGTTGTTGCGTCGCAGGATCGAACCACCTCGGTCAATCCATTCAGCTGATTGTGGGGTTTTTCTTGTTCCAACAGTGCACCACAACTGAACAAAGTCCGTGATATGTGCTGTTCTGTCTGTGGGAAAATGCGTATAAATTATCCCTTGCTGTATTAGATACAAATGTAGCGGGTTTCCTTTAATGACTACGAGTCAGAATGACCAAATGTTTGACATCCAATAGCCGATGATTAATGAATCAATGTGCTCCAGTGGTGTTGTTAAACAAAACACACCTTTTAACTTGTTTGTGGTAATTCTGTCCTATACAAATGCAGTACTTTTAGTAGAACATGAATGTGGTTTGGTCAGGTTTCGTGGATGTGGTTGTTTAAACCAATATTCTTGGAGAAAGAGCTTGGACAATAGGGGTTGTGCTTTTCAGGAAATGTTGCCCCTAGGCAGGCAAAGCTGGATAGACAAAATTCATGAGACTACTGATATTAATAAACATTCTATAGGTAGTAGAGCCACTAATCAATATACATCTGTATAGCTTAAATAATAATTATGATCTCTGGTCATGGGTCTGTTATTTGGTGTGTTTTGAAACAAAAATAAAGGGTCTAAAGAGGGGGTTCGATCCTACGATTCGAGCACCTCAAGTGAGCTAGATCCCGCCCCTATTACGTCACCCATACAGCTACCGCTGGCCAGTGTAGGACACCCCCACCCCAAATACCGCGACCGTCTTCAAAATGTAGGACATTCTCATTACGTGGGGAGAGATTTAGCTCAGTCGGTTGAGTGCTCGCTTGAGGTGCTTGCTTCGCAGGATCGAACCACATCAGTAGATCCGTTCAGCTGATTGGGTTTTTTTTCTCGTTCCACCCAGTGCACCCCGACTGGTCAAAGGCAGTGGTATGTGTTTTCCTGTCTGTGGGAAAATGCATATAAAAGATCCCTTGCTGCTAATTAAAAAATGTAGCGGGTCTCCTCTGATGACTTCGAGTTGGCATTACCAAATGTTTGACATCCAATAGCCGATGATTAATTAATCAGTGAATGTGCTCTAGTGGTTTCATTAAACAAAATAAACTTCTTCTTCTTCTTATGGACATGAGTTAGATATGCGTCATGTGCTGGAAATCTTGCCGAGGATACAGTTACCTTTTGGACATCTGGTCCAGGCACTGACATATTATAATATTATTATATATAAACACGTGTAGTACTAATGAACGGCTTTCCCCTTGCCTTATTTACACGCCTACCGCACGCGCCCGTGATCAGCGTGTACCTTGTAAATGATTAACGATTATCAGCTACGTAATGATGATCGATGCGGCGTCTGGCCCAGATATCGCGGAGTAGTGCCAGCCAGCTGCCGGTCGCGTGACGCGTGTACTCTGTTCAGACGTGATTTGCATCCTGTCACTGGAGCAGGTGTTAGATCGATGAACACTTTCTGTCGTATTCTCTGCCGATTGATTGATTGTGGGAAAGAAAGGTTAATGATGTCATTTGATGCGAGTCGCGATGTAGTTCAGTGGTAGAGTGCTCGCATGAGGTGCGACGGGCAGTAAATAGTTTCTTTGTTTTGTTTAACGACACCACTAGAGTACATTGATTTATTAATCTTCGGCTATTGGCTATGTGGTAATGTTGATATATAGTCTTAGAAAGGAAATTCGCTACATTTGTTTTCCATTTGTAGCAAGATATATTTTATATGTTCAATCCCACAGACCGGATAGCACATACCACGGCCTTTGATATACCAGTCGTGCATTGGCTGGAAAGAGACCGATGGGTAGTAGGTCGTGTTACCTGTATGCCAAAAAAAGCCCACACAAAATATGCATATGAAAGCCCTTTTATTGCTACATGAATTCTATTTAAAAGTTTTTTTTTGTTGAACGACACTACTAGAGAACATTGATTTATTAATCATCGGCTATTGGATGTCAAACCACGTGGCGGCAGCGGGTTTCACTTGCCACTCTGTCTCTCTGTCTCTGTCTCTGTCTCTGTCTCTCTCTCTCTCTCTCTCTCTCTCTCTCTCTCTCTCTCTCTCTCTCTCTCTCTCTCTCTCTCTCTCTCTCTCTCTCTCTCTCTCTCTCTTTTGTCCTTGTTGTTATTTGAAAAGAATAAGGCGCGGGGTGTGTGGGTTGTGTGTGTTGAAATGTCGAATCTTCCGTGCTCCAGGCACATTTTCTTCTCTCAATGTATTTTCTAGGGGAACATGACCCGACCCCCTCCCTCTCCACAGTCTAGACCCTCTCCTTGCCTAATTCTCTGCACATGTGCCTGGTAATAGCTAATGATAAATAAATGACATCGGCGAGTTCCACACCAACTGTTATTGGCTGTATAAAATCGATTGTGTCTCACAAAGCTTGGGTGTATCACTACACCTGGCCAATTGTGACCACTCTTTATCAGTGGCCTGTCCAGGAGGACTAGCGCTACCGAAAATATAACTGGTACCATCGTCTTCTGTCACATCATATTCATCAAGTGTTCGGAACAAAAATAACAGTTACTCGCAATTACGAGCCCTCCTTAATATGCGTGGGGCGGAACGTAGCTCAGTGGTACAGCGCTCGCTTGATGCGCGGTCGGTCTGGGATCGATCCCCGTTGATGGGCCCATTGGGATATTTTTCGTTCCAGCCAGTGCACCACGACTGGTATATCAAACGCCGTGGTATGTGCTATCCTGTATGTGGGATGGTGCATATAAAACAATCCCTTGCTGCTAATCGAAAAGAGTAATGACGTGGTATCCTGTCATTGAGATGATGCATATAAAAGATCTTTTGCTATTATCGGAAAAAATATAGCGGGTTTTCTCTCTAAGACTAAATGTCAGAATAAGCAAATGTTTGACATCCAATAGCCGATGATTAATATATCAATGTGTTCTAGTGGTGTTGTTAAACAAAACAAACTTTAAATAGTTTTAATTATTACTTGATAATGTTAAGGGTGGAGACCGAAAATATTATCAAAATTAAAAAAATTTAACGTATGGTAGGCACTTTGTTTGACGTTTATCATGCCTGTTGTTGTATGTATAGTAACAGGTGATGGTTAATGCTAATGCAGGTTTACGGGAGTGGAAACGTCAGGCATGTTCACAGATCATAAATCGCACGTAACGCAGTTAATGAAATGTTCTTGGATATGGATTAAGACTTCGGCTAGATAATTACGTAACGAGCTATTTTGCTGATAACACGAAAAGTGCCGGCAAATAGATCGGATGCCAAGTCGAAGCTAGCACTTTAAATTAAGACGTCTACTCGCTTTGCAAAACACAGGCTGTTTATGTTAGGTAAATACGAAACTTTATCTGTGTTATTCCATAAATACCTTGAGAAAATTTGTTTGTTTTTATTACTACCTGCATGTTTCTCGTCATTCAAAGAGTCCCAGGTGTAGTGCCTGTCTGCGAGTTTTGACAACCCCCATGAGTTTCAATTAGTGACGTAATAACTGCTCTAGAACTTCGTGGCGATGCTTAACAGTAACAAATAACGTTTCAAATTTGAAGTCGGTTCAGGCACCATCTTATCTGATGATCGTATGCATGTTTACTTGTAATGCATCAATAGCCCAATGACTGCAATCTTTTAGCAGGTGTTTCTGTCGCTTGTTGTAAAGTGTCAGAACTTTAAATCAAAACATGATCAGCGGTTGTTTTTTTTAACGCTCAAGCCATTTCAAAGCAAACACTTGTCATGCATGGTTATACAATAATGATAAGATACTTTTTTTTAAAGCCTATACTATTAAATAAAACCGTGGCCCGCCTTTTTGAACCCTTTCAGTTTCAAGGTCAATACATGTAGAAAGAAAATAAAGGGATGTTATTTCGACTAATGACGAGTCAGCACATTGTAAATGCGAATGTCTATTTTGGTGTCTAATGTACGTAGTTATTTCGATACTTAGTCTGCATTCTACACTCAACAACATTAATTAGGGGCCAGTAGATTTTTTGTTAATTCTTGTCAGTTTATTTCAGCAAATGTTAAAGTTTGTTTTCTTTTGAAAATAGTATCACTGCACAGACATGGTGTTTTGGGAGTAACTTTTGTTAATTTCGACATAAAATCTTAGAGAGGAAATCGATACATGTTTCTATTTGTAGCAAGGGATTTTTTATATGCAAAATCCCAGAGAAGACAGCACATACTACTGTCTTTGATATACCAGTCGTGGTGTACTGCACAGTCCAAAAATAAATCAGACACCTTGGTTATATAACACCAAGTCCAGATTCAAGAGTAAGAATTTTTAAAACAGTTTATTTATTAAGCACCGACTATTGGATGTTTAATATCTGTTCATTTTGACGCATAGTCTTAGAGCCCCTGTGCGTGCTGTAACCTCGCCGTGGTGCAGGGGTGTAACATTCTCTTTGAGAATGGCCAATACAGCACAAATTGAAGTTTAGAGTAAAAGTCAGTATCTTATCTGTGATATTTGTATTTGTATTTTTGCACAGTTCTTTACACTGTTTTTATTTATATCTTGATCATCACCTTGTTTGTTTCCATTACCATAGTTTGACACCCAATAGCCGATCTATTTTTCGTGCTGGGGTGTCGTTAAACATTTATTCATTCATTCATTCATTCATTCATTCATTCATAGTCTTAGAGAGGAAATCCGCTACATTTTTTCCATTGGTAGCTAAATATTTCTTATATGATTAGTTTAGCAATTGCAAGTCATTGTTTCCGTAACATTGGAATAACGATACATGCAACATTTTTACACACGGTGGCTGTTTCATGCATTTATAAAAACTACTGAAATGAGCACTCGACTTGGATTTGATACGCGTTAATTCGTAACGATCCTTGTCAATGTGTTCGGTCTAAAATATGTTTTAAATCATTACGTTTAAGAATATGCTACAACGTTGACAATGGAAAAAGCTGTAATTCTTCATACACTTAAAAAAACACCTGCCGAACATATCTACTGATCCTTAATTGTGTTGAGTATAAGAAGAAACCTATTGCCGCCACATAAGCTACTCTTATTACCCATATGGTTAAAAATATCTTGGTACATATCAAAGTGGGACGTAACACTTCGACGTGATCGATTTACGCACTACAAACGTACAGGAACGTCAACCAAACAAGTTGAGTGATAAAAAAAAATCATGGGTAATAAATATGATATTAAACTCGCTACCATTTCGTATCATGTTTATGTCCCTTGAGGAATAATTTTCATTGTCTGACAATTATTTCACTCGGGACATAAACATGATATGAAATGGAAGCTCGTTTAATATCCTATTATTACCACACACGTATACTGTCTTGTAATATAAATATGACGTGAACATTATGCAACACTGCTATTTGCTTCCAGATCTCTAGAGCCGGGAATTAGCGCAGTGGTAAAGCGCTCGTCTAATGCGCGGTCGACCTAGGATCAATCCCCGTCGGTAGGACCATTACGCCATTTCTCATTCCAGCGAGTGCTCTACAGCTGGTGTAACAAAAGTTGTGGTGTGTACTACCCTGTCTATGGGATGATGCATATATGAGATCTTTTGCTGCTAATCGAAAAGAATAGCCCATTGGTTTGCGGCAGCTGATATCCTCTCTTATTATCTGTGTGGTCCTTAAAGGGACATTCCCGAGTTTGCTGCTATTTTTAAGATGTTATCGACTAACAGAGACTTTTTAACGATTGTAATTCCAATTAAATACATTTTTGTACATAAAATATTAGTGGCTGTATATTAAACGTGTTTCTGATAGTCCTAATATTTGTACTAGATTAAATTTCATTTTATTTCCTAAAAACAGTTTTTTTCGTACGTACGAAATTATTTGAAGACAAAATCCAGTTTGGGCTTCTTACAAATACTAAGACGACCAGAAACACATTGAATATACAGACACTGATATTCTAAACAAGAAAATACATTTAATATTTAAGTTTAATCGTAGAAATAGTTTATTAGTCGGAAACATCATATAATGCAGGAAACTCAGGAATGTCCCTTTAAGCATACGTGCAGTGCCATATAATCGTATTTAAAATGTGTCGAATACGTCGTTAAATAAATAATTCCATCCTTCCAGGTGTCCTGATAATATATGCATATGATCTCCGAGTAACTGACACGAATCTTTAGCTCGAAACAATTATAATCGTTATTCAGATGAGTCAAAATCATTTAGGCCTTACGTTTCAAGTTCATTTCCTACAATGTTTCGTATGTGAGTGTATATGCTGTTGTAAAACGCCCTTCATGGCACATATTCTTATATAAATATACATACAATTAAACATGCAGTGAAGTGCATACAAAGACATCTTGCTGTCCTGGTTTTCAAAGATATATGATGCAGTTATACATTTTCAGTTTAAGTTATTCCCGTGATTATGTCCAAATAAGGTTCAAGCAAGCTGTCTTGGGCACATACACCTCAGCTATCTGGGCTGTCTGTCCAGGACAGTGGGTTAGTTGTTAGTGGTTAGTGAGAGAGGAGAGGGTGTAGTGGTTTTACACCTACCCTTCGAGTCGTTAAAACTCGCTCTGGGTGTGAGCCGGTACCGGGCTGCGAACCCTATACCTACCAGCCTTGTGGCCAATGGCTTAACCACGACACCGACGAGCCGGTAGTTATGCATGCAGGGGGTGCATATAACATATATCGTGTTGCTACTCATACGGATTGGTGCAGGCGGTGTCAGAGGGTTCACTCGTTATCTTTACACCCAGGATCGCACATCCAATTGGCATAGAATATCTGTTTATTTAACAGTGGGCATATTCATCAAATGAAATTCTTGACGCGTGTAAGCGTTTCCTCAAAACGGATGCTCGTCAAAACTAATGCTGCGCACACACTTTCCAACAAGACATGTCTTATTAAACTTCCATCACGATAGTCGATTATGGCGATGTCACACGATACGAGTGCCTCGACTAACGATACGAGTGTTCTCGTCTGAGAGCCTCGTATCGTGTCGCGTTGCCTTTAGTGTGTGCCACGGCAAAGATGTAACATTTGCATCTGTTCTGCAGTTTTGCTCTGATTAGAATTTGCGTTTAGCGCGTATTCCATCTGTCCGTAACACGTAATTTATAGTGCACAGAGTGATCGGATACACAGTCTCATAAGTGCTCGCGTACGGACAAGCAAAAATGGAATCTACTCGACCTATTTGCATGTAAATTTAAAAGCGATTAGTTACGGATTATGCATACGAATTACGGAAAAAAACTGTCTCGCTTAGGTTGCGTGTGCTGGCGTACTCGATAGTTAAAATTTGTTTTGTTTAACGACACCACTAGATTTATTAATCATCGGCTATTGCATGTCAAACAATTGGTAATTTGGACATATAGTCTTAGACAGGAAACCCGCTACGTTTATCATTAGCAACAAGGGATCTTTTATATACACCACCCCACAAACAGGATAGCACATACCACGGCCTTTGATTTACCAGTAGTGGTGCCCTCGCTAGAACGAGAAATATCTCAAAAGGCCCACCGACATGGATCGATCCTACACCGACCTGACACTGATCTACATCCCGCCCTTACCCGTAACAGTACAACACGGAGCAGGTATCGCATTTAATATACGTCTGCCAGCGAAACACGTAATGACTGCTGATTCCTTCCTGCGCCATACAACAGATGGAAGTGGAAACTCATGCAGACCCACTCGGCCATGTTTTAGTTCATCACTCTTAATGAAAGTCAAAATGGTAGTTATTTAGTTTCCTGTCTTCCGAAAATTCTGAATGGCCATCGGAATTTCACTTTCCATTGATCATATATGTCGATCAATCTTCAACCACCATTAAACAACGAGATCACAATGGCTGTAACTAGAGACATATCACAGTGATGTAAAGCCGATATAATATATACTATTACCTCTGAATAGTTGGCAATACTAGTTACTGATTACTGAAAAATAAATCTGGGTTCTCGCCAGGACAGAAAGTACGAACAATATGCACCATCGTGAAATCCCCCAGAAGGAACGAGAAATAGCCGTCGGGGATCGATCCCACACCGACTGCGCATCAAGCGAGCGCTCTACGACTGGGCTACGTCCCTCTTCCCTATTAATCGATAGGTTCTTAAATTCTCCGGCCATGGTGAAAAATTCACTGTTAATTAACTGTTCAATGTAATACTGGTTACCGTTTTGCATATTGCGCTTGAACTGTATTACTGTTGGTATCAGATTAATAAGTATTTGGATTCCAATGTAAAGAAGAAAATGGAGGCAAAACAAAGAATATTTTGTGTTTTCAATGTTTACACTTGAATAAAACTACATCGGTAGGTATATTAATGTCGTGGATGGGTCAAAGATTACTGGTGTTCAACTATTTGTAAGCGAAATGTCCCATGTAACAGCAAATTGAAAGACGTGACCTGTTGATGTTTCTTTTTGGTACGCTAGTAGCGTTGTAGATGTATTTTTGCACTTGCCATCGGGATCGCACAAAGTAATTTTTGGTGGCACGAATCTAAAAACCATTGGCCTTGGGCATCGAGCCACCGTATTATAGAACCTTGGAGTGTATGCCAAGCATTAGGAACGCTAAGGTGTATGCAAACTAAAAACGTTGAAGGTATTTTTTTAACTGCCGTGCCGTGTTTTGTCAGGCACTGATCTGATCACGTGTAAACTGTTTTCATTACCGTGACGCATTTAAACAGTAATATTAAAGAACGTGCAACGTACCACCCTTTGTCGAAATACAAACTGTGAAATTGGCTGGAAATAAAAAAAGTAAAGTTTGTTTTATTTAACGACGCCACTAGAGCACATTGATTTTTTATCTTATCATCGGCTATTGGGCGTCAAACATATGGTCATTCTGAAACTTTTTTTTTTATTAGAGGAAACCCGCTGTCGCCACATAGGCTACTCTTTTACGACAGGCAGCAAGGGATCTTTTATTTGCGCTTCCCACAGGCAGGATAGCACAAACCATGGCCTTTGTTGAACCAGTTATGGATTACTGGTCGGTGCAAGTGGTTTACACTTACCCACTGAGCCTTGCGGAGCACTCACTCAGGATGTGGAGTCGGTATCTGGATTAAAAATCTCATGCCTCGACTGGGATCCGAACCTAGTACCTACCAGCCTGTAGACCGATGGCCTAACCACGACGCCATCGAGGCCGGTCTGGCTGGAAATAGTGCGTAGTGTTATTTTCTTTGACAATGGGCTGGATTGAAAGAAGAGACCAATTGACTGATTGATTTGTTTGTTCATCTAAAAGATCCCTTGCTGCTAATTGAAAACAGTAAAACATGTGACATCGATTCATGTTGTTAGAAAGTGCATACCAAAGACTCCTTGCTGCTAACGAAAACATGTAGCGGGTTTCATCTGAAGACTACGTGTCAAAAACAACAAATGTTTGAAAGAAAGAAAGAAATGTTTTATTTAACGACGCACTCAACACATTTTATTTACGGTTATATGGCATCAGACATATGGTTAAGGACCACACAGATTTTGAGAGGAAACCCGCTGTCGCCACTACATGGGCTACTCTTCCGATTAGCAGCAAGGGATCTTTTATTTGCGCTTCCCACAGGCAGGATAGCACAAACCATGGCCTTTGTTGAACCAGTTATGGATCACTGGTCGGTGCAAGTGGTTTACACCTACCCATTGAGCCTTGCGGAGCACTCACTCAGGGTTTGGAGTCGGTATCTGGATTAAAAATCCCATGCATCCACTGTGATCCGAACCCAGTACCTACCAGCCTGTATACCGATGGCCTAACCACGACGCCACCGAGGCCGGTCCAAATATTTGAAATCTAACAGCCTGTTATTTTTTGATCAATGTGCTCAAGTGGTGTCTCTAAACCAAACCAAACTTTATTTTTAACTGTTTTGTATACGTTAATTGTTAAAGGTTCTTGGGTTTTTTAAAACTTGGTTTTAGTTTTGTTTGTTTGTCTCTCTAGTTTCACAGTGTTGACAATCGCGTTGTTCTGTGAGCGTTGAAATATGGCAGCGCGAGGACCAGGTAACATGAGCATCATGTTGCCATTGCATTGTATTGTGTCAACGAGCGCTCCATAAAACTCGGTCACACAAACATTCACACACACACACATTCACACACACACACATATACACACACACGTGTCTCTCCGGGACACTAAGAAAACAAGTCCCCACACCTGGCCCACGTTCACTATATATGTTTTTTTCGCGGGCGCTCGTCAACTAAATTGACTGGTTCCTGTCCCATTGCATATACGTTTAACGTTAAGCGGAAAAACCCAGTCTAGCGATAGCTTTAATAAATCCTCGAAGCGCTGTCGTCAACTGAACGCGTGGATGGGTATCGGATCACATTTGTCCTTAAGACGTTCTACAAAAGTTAAGTGTCAGGGCCAAACATTGGTCGTCACAATAGTAAATCTTCGTCCTGCTGACAAGCAGGTATTTTGGGACTTACCTGCGATGATAATGTAACAACATGGAGAGGCATTAAAATGTAAGACGGGCGGTCTGTTTGCTCATCCCGGCCTTGGTGGCGTAGTGTTGAAGCCATCAGACATAAGGCTGGTCGGTACTGGGTTCGCCTCTCGGTACCGGTACCACCCAGAATGAGTTTAACGATTCGGTTGGTAGGTGTAAGGCCACTACACCGACCTTTCTCTCACTAACAACTAACAACTAACCGCTAACCCACTGTCCTGGACAGACAGCCCATACAGCTAAGGTGTGTGCTCAGGACAGCGTGCTTGGACCGTAATTGAATATAAGCAGGAACATAGTTTGAAATGAATGTACGAATGAATGCCCATCCTACTCGGGAACAACATGTGTATGTAGTTACGGACTGACCTCAGTACTTAGTGTAGTAGTTAAATCATCGGGCGTGTAAGATTCTTTGCTACTAATCCGGTAAGGCTTTTACATGCTCGTGTACCACGTAGGTTTCGAGCATGTCCGCCCCAGGGTTCGGCCTCTGGATGTCAGGGGCCCAATCCGGGGCAGAATTTAATTGGGACAATTTTGACTTAACCAAAACAAGGGAGGGGATTTTATAATTGATTTGCGCATTGTCAAAATAAATACAATATATAAAAAAATCGGTAATTTTATTTATTTTTTGGACACATTTTAAGTTGGGCGATTCTAAAAGGGAAAACTAAAAACAATTACAGAACTCTTTAATAGTATTTAGCCCTAGGTTGGAAAGGAGGACTTCTTGGGCACCCGCCACTGTATTAGGTGGGGAGGATTCTTTGCTACTGATGATTTCCTCCATAAGACTATATGGGGCGGGACGTAACCCAGTGGTAAAGCGCTCGCTTGATGCACGGTCGGTGAGGGATCGATCCCCGTCGGTGGGCCCATCGGGCTATTTCTCGTTCCAGCCGGTGCATGTGCTATCCTGTCATATGGGATGGTTCATATTAAATATCCCTTGCTACTATGGGAAAACATGTAGCGGGTTTCTATTTTTTAAGACTATATGTCAAAATTACCAAATGTTTGACATCCAATAGCCGATGATTAAAAAATAAATGTGCTCTAGTGGTGTTGTTAACCAAAACAAACTATAAGACTATATATCAGAATTACCAAATGTGTGTCATTCAATACATCAATTTGCCCATGTGATGTCGTTAAACAAAACAAACGTAACTTTTCGTCCCAATTAATCACTATTGTTCATGTGCAATATAATACTGGGTAGTGCTTTTTCTACGTATAATGTTGACTGGGGAGTGCAAATCCAGAGGAGTGCAAATTACGCGTGACACCGGCTTCCACTTAGAACGAGTTTATCTACTCATTGGACAGGCATAAAGCCACTACACCGACCTCTCTCCCACTAGCCACTAGCCCACTGTCCTGGACAGACACTCCAGATGGCTGAGGTATGTGCCCAGGAAAGCATGCTCGAACATTAATTGGATATATCCTTCCCCAAAACCATAACTGAATGTGTATACACCTGGAAATTAACTAAGCGCCATCTATTTTTAAACTTTGCTAGTAATTGTGAACATTTCGTGAACACAAAACACAAACAGAAAGTAATGTTCTGTTGTTGCAGAGGATATTGAAAAAGACTGACAGCAGGTTACATCAATATTTAATGTAGTTTAGGGTAAAAGTCAGAAACCTTAAATATGCATGAATGAATATGTGAATTAACTGTGGAGCTGCAATCACATTGATGTTTTTCTTATAAGTAATTTATTCATTCCATCTCGGTAGATACCCAGTAGATATAGAATATGCTAAAGCTTTCACTTAAAGGGACATACCCTAGTTTGTAAACACTAAGGCATATTTTTTCACTGTTGGAGCCTTTTTAGATAACTGAAATCATACTTTACTTAGATTGTATTGTTTAAATTATCCATTTCCGTACATGCGAAGTGGTTTTGGTCATCCTGGTGTTTTTAATATCACAAAATATATTTCTTATTTTTTTAAAAAACGCACGTGCGTCTTTGAAGTAACAGTTATGGAGTCGAGTTTTAGTCTATTTTTAGAGGGTATTTCACTATTTCAAAGTCGCAGACTCATGTTGCACTCTATTGTAACTTTATCCAGATGTATTACAGGTTTGTAGATTAAATAAACTTAGTTTAACGACTCAATGCGTAACACCGCAACATGGAGTTATCTCTCACTAACAACTAACCCAGTGTCCATGAACGGACAATCCAGACAGATGAGATGTGTAACCAGGACAACGTACTTGAACCTTAATTGGATAGCATAAGTGAAGAATAAGTTTAAAGAGAAAGAGTGCACTTCAGGTGGACACTTTACCACTAAACTTCTTGTATTTAGCGCTCGGTTTCGGGAGATGCTTGGGTCGAAGGATGGAACCGCCTTAGTTAATTTTGTTTGTCCCGACCAGTGCCCCAAGACTGGCATATCAAAGGGCGTCCTGTATATGGAAAAGTACATATGGAATATCCCTTTCTACTAATCTATAAGTGTAGCGCATTTCCTCTACCACTATGTCAGAATGATCAAATGTTTGGGGGGGGGGGGGGGGGGGGGGGGGGGCGTAGCTCAGTGGTAAAGCGTTCGCTTGATGCGCCGCCGGTCTAGAATCGATCCCCGTCGGTGGATCAATTGGGCTATTTCTCGTTCCAGCCAGTGTTCCACAACTGGTGTAACAAAGGCCGTGGTATGGACTATTCTGTCTGTGGGATGGTGCATATAAAAGATCCCTTGCTGCTAATCAAAAAGAGAAGCCCATGAAGTGGCAATAGCGGGTTTCCTCTCTCAATATCTGTATGGTCCTTAACCATAATATGTCTGACGACGTATAACCGTAAATAAAATGTGTTGAGTGCGTCGTTAAATAAAACATTTCCTTTCTTGCTTTCTTCTTCCAATAGCCTTGCTATTATTCTAAAAGTGTAGCGCATTTCCTCTACCACTAATAGCCGAGGATTAATAAATCAATATGTTTCAGTGATGTTGTCAAATAAAACAAACTCTAACTTTAAGCATCGCTCATCGAGTGAAAACGGTTGTCATTATGTTACGCCCACAACGTACACAACAGCAGAACATTATTACTGAACCGCGACGACCAAACAGTGCACAAGTGACACAAAGAAATTCAGCCTGTAAAGAGTTTGTTAAATTTATGACAGAATTACATTTGTTTTTCATTTTGCTTCTTTTTATGCGTACATGCCTATATTTGTGTAAATACGAAGGCATAGGAACCCCTCTGTGGTATATCGCGGGTGATCTTTGAAATGAATGAATTAACGTCTTGGTTTTCCCATGGGTATACGTTACGTCAAGCGCTTTCATGTCACTTACTGTTTCTTAAACTAATCCTTGTCCCTTCGCATATTTCAGCTTGTGATGTTCTTCATCAGTAAATGAGGGCGGGGCGTAGCCCAGTGGTAAAGCGCTCGCTTGATGCGCGGTCGGTTTGGGATCGATCTTCGTCGGTGGGCCCATTGGGCTCTTTCTTGTTCCAGCCAGTGCACCACGACTGGTATATCAAAGGCCGTGGTATGTGCTATCCTGTCTGTGGGATGGTGCATGTAAAAGATCCCTTGGTACTAATTGAAAAATGTAGCGGGTTTCCTCTCTAAGACTATATGTCAAAATTATCAAATGTTTGACATCCCGTAGCCGATGATCAATAAATCAGTGTGCTCTAGTTGTGTTGTTAAACAAAACAAACTTTATTCATTAGTAAATATACTGATTGAAAGAAAGAAGTGAACACACTAGTAGTACCAGCAAAGCAAATATTGACTGTAACCAAAACAATCATCCTTGGTGTCAGAAGATAATCATGTTACTGGCATTCAACCCCATATTAGTGACATTCAATCCCACAGTATTATATCTTTGTAATTAAAGTTGATATAAGATAAAATATGTTCTTTTATTACTTTCCATCAGTATACATTTGACTGTGTCTGTCCATATCTACACATACATCCAAGGCTTTGTCGAAAAGAATGAACAGTTGAATGGCCTGCTGGCTGGCTGGCTGGATGGATAGATGGATGTATATATGGACGGACGGATGGATGGGTGGATGGATGGATGGATGGATGAATGGATAGGCGGGTGTATAGATGGACGGATAGATGGGTGGATGGATGGATGGATGGATGAATGGATAGGCGGGTGTATAGATGGACGGGTGGATGGATGGATGGATGGATGGATGGATGGATGAATGGATAGGCGGGTGTATAGATGGACGGATGGATGGGTGGATGGATGGATGGATGGATGGATGGATGGATAGATGGTTAGTTTGGTATATGGGTAGGTGAATGAGTGACATGGTGGATGTTTTAAAGTTAAAGGTAACGACACCACTGAAACACATTGTTAAATAATCATCTGCTATGGGATGCAAAACATTTGGTTATTCTGACACGTAATTTTCAGGAGAATCCAGGTCCCCGTTCCTCGAAGAGCTCTTAGCGCTAAGATCACCGTAAGTGCATAACAAATTCATACATTAAAGGTGATGTTAGCGCTAAGATCGCTTCACGTAACGGGTTCCTGCTACATTACTGGTTTCCTCTAAGTTCTCGTGTCAAATGTTACCAAATGGTTGTAATCGAATCGTATATGATTGACAAACCAATGCGCACTAGTGGTGACGTTAACAAAACAAACGTCAGTGCCTGAGAATATTGGCTGAGAAAATGATGGGGGGGGGGGGGGGGGGTCTTTAACGTCACGCCAGTACACTGTTCACTCGGTGGCATTGCATAATCCATTATTGTCAAGCTTCTAGGTAGTTGTAGCTGTGCATGTGTAAACATCTGTTATATATTTTAAAAGCTTTTTTTAAAAAGCCAACCTTTACTTCATGACCGCAAAATGTGGTATATTTGCGTGCCACAAGATACAAGTATCACCGATTTCGATCTTTTTTATGTCTTCATAACAATAATTTAAAGCTTTTTTTTTTAATGTTACAGTCCATAAAATGATACTTACCCAAAAACGATATCAGATGCTGCACGAAAATATGCACACATGTTACATCAATCGCCACCATTTGCTTTCTGTGGGGATCATTTTAACTGTTAAATCGCTCGTTTGAAGTACACCATTATTGCACGATTTGTGTTGTTTTCTTTAGCTCAAATGTTACCACGAGGTTTATGCTTGCTGGCGTGTTCTACGATAATTATACGGGGAACATTGGTGAAGCCGGGATTGTATATTGGGGGCCACCCACATGGACGGGGGAGGTGTGAGTGGGCAACCGCACTGTCTATAAGTCGTGTTATGGTTCGACAGCAAAATATAAATGGAGACCGAAAAAGAAGAGGTTTGATTGACAGCTCTATTTAAAAAAAAATGAAATGCTGTTTCGCTGTTTTTAAGCACACACACATACACACACACACACACACATACACACACACACACACACACACACACACACACATATACACACACACACACACACACACACACACACACACAAAATAAAATTAAATAGTCTTTATGTGCATTAAAATAAATCCACGAAATCCACCAGAGACTCCTAAGATCAAGACTGTTCGTCCCCCACATTTGTTCTTCTTCCGAAACGGCTGTAAATGTTTCTTCATTTCCCCCAACATCTTGATGTGTAATTTGTGACCCCCGCGGCGACCAATTCTTGTTACAGTGTACCAATTAACTTCCGACTTTCTGCTATTTATATCTTTAATTGCACCGCGAGGCGGCTGAATACAAAACATTGCCCCGAAGATGGGAACTATCACGAAGTGGTGTCATAAGGTCACAATAACAGACACCAGCTCTCTGTGGAATCAATGGAATCTCTAATTGTCAGGAAGGAAAGTTGAAAGGAATCAAGTAACAAGTTTAATTAAGTACGTGAATAGAATCACCACCGATATGAACGTCAAAATGCCACTAATATATAGATCTTGAATACCTATTCTCTGAATCAAAATGCTCATTTGACAAATATGTGCGACAATGCGTTCAGAGAAAGGGCGTAAGTAGCGTTGAAAAGAGTGCCGCTTTTAATATAAAAGAGGTATTTTTGTCTAATTTGAAAATACTAATATATATGATTACTGTGTCTTTATTTTTACTTTGCGCTTTCCTGGTCATGGGATCATTGTAAAGGTCCATTGTTAATGTAATAATGTTTACAAAAGGGTTAGCTATATAAATACATGTAATTGGCATGGGTGTATTTAACGTGAACATCGCTGTTACTTGAAACCGAGCTTATAACATTTGAAAGTCCAGACTCAAATCTCTGAGGACGTCACACGCATACAGTTTTGTATGGTATTGCCATGACGTTTAGTGTCTCTAAACGTTTTATAAACACGGTACCTGGTTGTAGTTTGGGAGTAGTTGAACAAGTGTCAAGTTTATCTTTGGACTCTTGTCGGTATGTTGTTGTTTCAGCCAGTGCACCACGACTGGTATATCAAAGGTCGTGTTAATGGGGTTACATTGTCTGCGACTTGGTGCATGTAAAAGATCCCTTATTAAAGGAAAAGTGAAGCAGATTTCCTCTCTAAGACTATAGGTCAACATTACAAAAAGGTTTACATCCAATAGCTGATGATAAATAAAGCAATATGATCTAGTGGTGTCGTTAAACAAAACAAACTTTAACTTGTGTTTAACTCTTAAGAGTCTTGAATCTAGACTCAGTTTTGTAACCACAGTGCCCGTTTGAAGTTTGGGAGTAGACGAAACACTCGTGATTATATTTAGACTCATTTTGTTCATTGATGTGATTTTCACTGCATTATTGTTTTATCGTTCACGTAATGACCGTTTTGTTTGTTTTTAGTTCCAGTGCCGGGCGCGAAGACGTGTCAGTATTCTAACATTGTCACCATGCAGCGCGAATGTAAAACGGAAAACGAGGCTTTACTGGAGGCAGAAGAATCGGACAATAACAAGAGATTGTGCGAGTACGTATGGTAATTATTGTATGTGAGAGTATGTATGGTCATTATTGTATGTGCGAGTATGTATGGTCATCATTGTATGTGCGAGTACGTATGGCCATCATTGTATGTGCGAGTACGTATGGTCATCATTGTATGTACGAGTACGTGTGGTCATCATTGTATTTGCGAGTAAGTATGACCATCATTGTATGTGAGAGTACGTATGGTCAATATTGTATGTGCGAGTATGTATGGTCATTATTGTATGTGCGAGTATGCATGGTCATTATTGTATGTGCGAGTACGTATGGTCATCATTGTATGTGCGAGTACGTATGGTCATCATTGTATGTGCGAGTACGTATGGTCATCATTGTATGTGCGAGTACGTATGGCTATCATTGTATGTGCGCGTACGTATGGTCATCATTGTATGTGCGAGTACGTATGGCTATCATTGTATTTGCGAGTACGTATGGTCATCATTGTATGTATACGTCATGATTTCAGGGCACATCCCATCCCATATTCCGTCTGATAAATGCATCATTATTGTTATTTAATTTCATATACATGTATATAAATATCCTCATGAAAGATACATTTTCTGTGTAAGATGGGCTCAATAAAAAAATTACGAAAAGATGCTATTAGACCCAAGACACACACAGACATGTGTCATCTCTCCCGCGAACAGTTCTTGAGCCCTCATATCCATAGTTCGATAAGGTAGACTCGTTTTAATTCGACTACTTAACTCGTGTTTTCAGAAGCATCTGTGACTTTCGAATCATTCTTCTTTTAATGATATTCTCAGCATTTAAATATTGTGGTCACGACATTTCTACAGAACTATGAAACGATCTTTAAGAAATGGCACTTCTGTCTGTATGACAACCGTATATTTCGTCAAGGTTCAGCAGGTTCAAATGTCTCTCAAATGAAATACATCGACTGAAACCACCCAATTAACTTAATTAATACATATGCTTATAAACCGTTTCTAAGTTTCTATATGTGTACCTATCAATGAAGTACATATATTGTTGTTCGATAGACCAGACCAGCGTGCGTATGAGCTTGATGGAAACGTTGAGTGCTGGGCGTTTTCTGTTTGGAACTTGTATTCCTTTGAGACTATTTCCTATCTTTATAATCAATGCCATGTGACCTGTGAGGATCTGAAATCAGAATATTAATATTATGTCTGTTTTCATTATTAAGATTCCTGTTTCTTAGATCTGGTTTAACGTATTAAATGAAATGCTATTCACTCCACCTTGCTTAGTGTTTGGATTATTCCATAGAAAACGGATTGAAGTGATGTACACAAAGAACGGCGGTTCTCCGTGACCTCGTTCTCTCCTTGCTCCGTTTGTCATCGATATGGTTTTGTCTGGTCGCGGAATCACCCTGTGTATCATCAATAGCTAATGATGGGAAGTGCTGCCATAGCTCTGGGGGATTTGGGAATCCTCGATTTCTGTCTGGCAACGCTGCTGTATATTAAGGTTATCATTTTCAGACAGCGCATTTTAGTAACTTCATAAATTCGATAATCGACATACAACCAGCCCTGATGGTGCAGTGGTTAGATCATCAGGTTTAAGGTTGGTGAGAGTGATGGGTTAATATCTCACTATCGGCTCCAATCTAGAGTAGGTATAGGGCTTGATGAACAGGTTGTAGAACATTGCCCCAAATTCGGTGTAATTAACTCTAATTAATTTACACTGTGTTTTAATGTAACTTTTGAATGTTTATATTAATGTTCTTCATCACTTCATATTTGCATTTACTAGAGTCGTTGTCCCTATCTATGTTTATGTCCTTTTACCCCACGCAGAAGCCGACTGCAAACCTTTGCCACCCAATTATGATATAGGCAATAATTGACTTTCAAAACTTTAATTAATGTCATGGGTTTCATTTTCTATTTTGCAGGAGTCTTCACACTTTCTGGTTTTGTGTTGCCCGAAATGTTCCTCAATGTTTTTACAATGTCAGTGTGATGAACGAACACTTCACGCATTCCCCTCATTACTGTAACCTATCCTCTGAACAGTTCCTTCAGCTTCAAAACATCATACACTCAAAGCCCAAAGACACCACTATATCACTGCCAGCTTCCGTTTCCGGTGAAGACAGTTATGAGACTGTGACGTCACAGTCCAACAAAGATGTTAAAGACGGTGAACATTCCAATCACAAGAGAAACAACTCAGGTAAAAATATAAATGTAACGTAAATACCAAATATCCCAATAATTAGAGAGAAACAGGCGTAGCCAGGATTTTATAGTGGCGGGGGTGGGGCACACTGTGTATTTATGTATGTATGTATGTATGTATGTATGTATGTATGTAATTAAGTATGTACGTATGTATGTATAATTTAATACAGTTCAAAAACAAAAAGGTCTGATTGGGAGGAGATATAGGGGTTGTTTACTGGTTTTGTTTGTTTCTTTGGGATTTTTTTGAGTGGTGTGTGTTGTTTTGGTTGTTTGGTTTTTTCCGTGTTTTGTTTTGTTTGTTAACAAAACACGGAAAAAAACCCCAAAACAACAAAAAAACTGTTTGGTTTGTTTGTGTGGTTTTTTGTGTCTTGATTTGTCTTGTCATTGCTTGTCTTGTTTTGTTTTTGTTTGTTTGTTTGTTATTATTGTTCCCCTGTTGTTTACATTTGAGCTAGTCACAATATACCCTAACTTCAGTACCGATATCAGGGCCGTTTATTAATGGGGTAAGAGGTTGAGAATATGAGCATCTAACAGAAAATATTTTAGTTTTCTTTACGCAGACAAAGTATCGGGTATACGCTATATTTAGTTTGATATATAACAATCAAAAACCAACCCCCTCGCCTCTAAAATAAATAAATAAATAATGTATTTGATATAAATAGGTTCTGGTTTTTTTCTTCTTTCAGCACCAAGCTCATTATCCATATCCTATTCTCTGTGGACGTTTTTACAGATATATGTGTTGGGGTGCCTGTTGTTGGACTACAGTGTGGTGTGCTCGTAAAGAGGAGGAGATTAGCAACAGAGCATGGATTCTGTTCATGGGTTTCCACCAAGTTATTGAATTATCAGATATAATAAATGTGTATCGGCGTATTCTAGAATTGAGAAACAGGGTGCTATATTGTGATGAGAATACGTCTGAAGACCAAGGGCAAGGTCGCTTAACTTGCTCAAACTCTCATCTACATTGCTCTGTCATTATTTGATGATCATAAAATTGATATGCATAGAAAAAAAACGGTTTGATCGTTAACATGCACAGGTAGCGTCACTGGTTAAAGTATTACCGGTTATTATTATCAGATAATGATGTGGCTTAAAATGAGCGAGTCGTGTATTCAATATGAAGTTTACAACAACAAACAAAATCAAAAGTAACCTGTTATTTGTAGTTTCACACTTTAACAAAATATGTCAATATTTATAAAAAGAAAAAACATGTTTATTTCTGTCGTAATTTTGGGCTTTAGTTATTGGCCTATATAATTACAACAGAAACTTGAATGTAATTATATTGGAGTGTTGGGGAGTTTTGCCCTCAAAACCTTCACGCAGATAATATGTAACTATTCTTTAACCATTATTAATATAAAATACTTTTAACATTGTTAATTATAATTTATATTAAAATGTTCTTACCTTATAATATTGTTTTAATGTCTTCCTATTTATAACGTATTATTCAAATAACGTTGAGAAAAAATGGTTGACACTTTTTGTTCTGTTGTGGCAGTAAATTGGTGCTTTAATAGTATTCTCTCTGTTATATATTATTTTTTACAAATACAACTATTTATTTAAAAAAAAAATATTTGTAATGAATTCATTTTATGTATATTGGCTCAATAATTTATAAAATAAAATTATCAAAATTGTATTCGCAGAATAAAGGGGTGTGATTGAGTGTAGAGTTCTGTTCCACCGTCCTGTTTTCACAAATGTTATATTTTTTATCTTGGTGTAAAATTTTAAGTAATTGTTTTGAAAACATAATACTTTAAAATGATGATCTAATGTGTTTGTTTCGAAGGGGTGTGTTTGTAACCAGGATACTCATGTACGTACGAGTGTGCTTAAAAAAATATACTGAATTGTCAGAATTGAAATTTCAAGTTGTAAATTTTGTTTGGTTCAGTGTATATCACAAACGTGTGTTAAACGTTGTTACACATGTATTTAGATTTAAAAAACAAAACAAAAACAATTACGATAGTAATGTTTACCTTCGACCTGTGTTCACAAATTATGATTTTCAACTTAAATATCATCTTCTCAAGCCAAGGTACCATTTTGTACAATATATTGCATTTCGTATCTATGCATAGTTACTCGCATAAACCGATGCGGACTTGTAGCATATTAAATTTGAAATAACGATTATGTCACTTACATGATATCATCACTGACCAATCACATTGTGTTTAACAATGGACAAGAACGAAATATGGCTTCCCCCATATACAATGATGTATATGCACGGTCTGAAATGTAACCCAGTACCTATGATATATAACTGTTTAAATATGGAGGATGTCTACGTGAATAAGGATCTCCGTTGTCTTTTGGTCTAAATATCATGGTAAACACGGTAAATTGCCATGAAAACGGCCATGCTTGTTTATAATGAAAAATAAGTAAAGTTCTACACGATTGGAATACATTTTTCTGAAGGGAACCAATGAAATAAGACCAGTTCCGGATCAGTATATGCGAGTAACTATGACAAGGTACGACATTCAGTAAACTGTACGGAACAACACTTTTTGCCTGCCAGTATGCTTAAATATCGAATGAAACAGGACTATAAATGTATCTGTATATTTCGATTTTATAGGACAGTGGCGCAAAATTCACTATTTTGTTTTGTATTAAATTTACACAAACGTTTATAAGAATGAAAAACGTTGACAAAATAATGACCTGACAGGGTGGTCATAGTGGTATATATTTGCTTTATCTGTGATGAAATTGGTCAACTGACTACGTCGACACACATTTGTAAAACATTTGTTTGCCATGTTGTAATTTTATAATCAGATTTCTGCGTTGTTTTTTTGTTTGTTTTGTATTACATATCCTGTATAGTATATTGGGAGTCTGTTTTTCATATTAATAATCTAGATAATATATTACAAACATACACTATCATCGATGTCTCCTCCTCGGGTAATAAACTAAATGTATTACGTAGTCTAACCTGTCTATAAAAAGGCCACTTAAATGGTATTTTAATATAAACAGTCATGGCCGTTATGAAAATAACAGGTTGGTTTATTAACATTTGGTGGTAATTAATGTGTCGTCGTTATTAACGCGTGTTTTTATTAATAGGCTGTTTTTATATTGAGATAAAACATGCATTTGATTGCAAATAACATTAGTCTGTGTGTCATTATTAAGATGGTTGTTATGCTAGCTGTCGTTTATAGAAGGCGGTACTGTATCTATGTAATTCAATCAGACGTATTGTAATAGCTCATTGAACATTTTAGTTATAATTATTGGAAGAAAACATATTTATACAGTAACTGTGAGTGTAGTTGAGAGTGACTAATAATTACATCACTTTTCAAATTTAACTTATCTTGAGTAAGGTAATTATTGATACGCTTGTATGTTTATTTGTTTGTTTGTATGCATGTATTCAAGGCCAGCATTTTTCAGACATTTTGTGTGATCTAACGCACCATTTTAGAAAAAAAACGACGAAGCATAAGAAAACGATTTACAAAAGTGTGATTCCCAGGGGGTTTTTCCATGTCCGTCGGGTTACCTCTTTCAAGCTGGCCTAATGCATGTCTAGCCGACGTTCGTCGTACGAAGTAATATAGAAGTCACGACATTAATTTTTAGAATCTCTTTGAACCCCGTGAGCTGTGATTTAGACAGATGATTAGTTCGTGATGTGTAGAATCGATCACGTTCAGATCGTTAATGGCATTATGATTACTCCTCCTTGCATAAAGATCTGATAAAAAACAATGGCATGCACTTTTCCATGTTTACCTTTTAACCGTGAATAGTGATTAAAATGTCACCTTCAGTACCTTCCGTCTATTAAATTAAATATATAGTTTTGGAATAGTCAGTTTATGCCGAGATATAAAACTTGAAATAATCAGAAATAAAAGGATTTCGTAGGTGGTGTTGTAGGGTGGGGTTTTGGGGTGTGTTTTTTTACTAATACATTTGGGAATCCGACAAAGTAGGTATCTCGGTCGGACTTTAAAATATTTAGAGAAAGAAATAAGGGGACACTTGATATTATACACCACATTTAATATCGATATGTATGTATAAAATGAAAAACAAAATGAAATACGAGCTTGGATATCAGTAATCTACGATTAATACTGTTGACGTCCTGACGCTATGGATGAGGGGTTTGGTTGCAGTAGTACTTTGCTGTCAATGTTGGTGTGATCCCTTATTTCTTCCCGTCAGTATACACATGTTAGTTATTTCGCGGAACGTTCATAGCGCTGGACTCGTTCACTGGCGATGTAAGAGATTCTGTCCATGGTTGATATCTCTGAACCTTTAGTGAATATAGTCACGTTTAATTTGTTTGCACTGGCATTCGGAACATTCTTCACCCGGCACCGAGTTTCGTAAATTCGCGATAAGTAAATCAGCCGAGCTATTCCGAATTCAATGAGCTATTGGTAAATTTTTATTAACTGTGTCTTATGATTGGTTAAATAACACGTCACCTAGATATGTTTTGTCATTGGTTTGTTTCAGATTGTTGTGTAACGAAGAGTAAACGTAGTGTAGATCCAGACTTCTGTTATCAGTTTATACGCATAGCTGTGAATCCTGCCAAACTCGATGGAGCATATCATTAGCATATATTACTTATAAAAATTAACCTGTGTACCAATGTAGGCTAGAAATACGTAAATATTTACTAACACTGGCAGGCGCACCGGTGTGTCAGTGTACATATCTGTTATAAAGACGTTGCCATAGTTTAGCACATTTATATACTAGTATATGGCAATGTTTAGCTGTTCAGTTGTTATAGATGTTTTGATGATTCCATTCATATTCTGGGACCAAACAGAAAGTCATTATTATTCGGTTATGTAATCTGTTGAGTTTACGGTGTAAAACGAAAGTATACACATTTAAACATGAACGCTATTCATAGCTACACACATTCTAGCGCTCACGTACGCGTGGATGTAGCGTACGTACAATAATGCACACATTCACATTTGCAGACACATGCATACGTATTCATACAACAAAACATATACAGTAATATTGTTTTGAATACGAAGTTTAGTATCGGAACATTCGACTGCTTGTTACAAATAAATATAAAATGGACAAAAACACAGAAAACCCCCCACGAATGCGATAGCCATTAAATTCCATTGGGCAATGTTTGTGTATACGTTTATCTTTAATTCATAACAGATAATGGTACATGAGTGGCCGTTGGATATCATTTATCGTTCGAGTCGCTTCAATACCTATCTAACGAGCGAAAGTGATTTGGATATGTTTTAAACAGCGAGTTTAAGATAAATGGTATCTAACGGATATGTATGCAGTATTACGTTTCTTACATATCCTTGGGAGATTCCCAGGTTTCTAGTACATCTATTTGTCGTTTACAACTAAAACATATTTATGGCCCTAGCGCTTGTAGATAAATCAATTACATGTTAACTTGTATGTCACAGAGCAATCGATTTCGATTTCGCTTTGTTCACTGAATGGTACGGCTATGGCGACTGGGTTATCAATTAGGAAAATCCAATCATATGCATTTAAATTGTTATCACACGTATGTGTGTTATTAATGTGTTACGAAAAAATATGATGTTCTCACCAACGTGTACAAAATAAAGATATTCGCTCATATGAGCTTATTATTAATATATAAATGCATTAGTCAACATAATAATCTTCGTAATCATCTTCATTATATATTACAAATATATACTCATCGTAAAGAGAAACATTGCATTATAAAGATGGAATTAGACAATATATGCACAAATAGTATCATTTTTGCAAGCTTTTTGTTGTTTTGTGGGATTTTTTCAATTATGTTTTAATATTTTAATTTGTGTATAAAAAGTTTTTTTCTTTTTTCTATTTGGGCCTATGTAAATAAATACACCTGTCTAACACGCACAGTTTCTTTTTCGGTACGTATACATAGGACTGCGTTGACTGATTGTCAGCTTGTTGGCTTGACAAATTAGTGCGTTCTGTTTTATCATTATTAAAATGATTGGTCACATCCGATCATCTAAGTGTTGACACTTGCACTGAATCAAACAGATTTTGTTATATCTGCTGCCGCAATTTACTGATTTATAATTCATGTGGTTGTGAAATTGCTTCTGTTTTGTTTATTATGAGCGTTGTTATTTTATTATTTAGTATTAGCTGTGTGTTATATCTTCAAACCGGACCAAGTCACCATCAGATCTGGGATTTGTTTTCGTCACACAATATTCGTGTCTTCTTTGTTAACTCATGTGATTTCCCAACAAAGACATTGCTTGAAGATACTTGGTCCTGTGTGCTTAACATACATATATTTGTTTTTACATATCCGATCATGTGAAATTGCATCATCTTGCAGTATAATATAAAAATAAGCATGCAAGGACGTTGCGATGTTGCCAAGGATAGATATAGATCCCAAATGTTCCGAATTTCAGTCCACCCCGCATACATCTTTATTATTGTCTTTGTCCGCAGTCACTTGGACACCAATATGGACAGATATAACACTGGTTCAACAGATTACGATAAAACTTAATACTTGTCATACAACATATGTGCATATTTTTGAAAACACAATCTTTCACAAGTGGTGACTGGGTATCTTGTTTTTAGGTCAACATTTCGGAAGAACAGATTTTGGTTCCTGCTAGCAACCAAGGCAGTTTTATATATATATATATATATATATATATATATATATATATATACACACACACACACACACACACACACACACACACACACACACACACACACACACACACATATATATATATACACACACACATGTATATACGCAGTGATATGTTTGTATATGTGGCAATATCTTATGTCTGTTCAGATGCTTCGATCAATTAATGGTTGTATTTGTTTCGTAAGACATTTAAATTTATTTTTTACAATTGATACCAATTAAAACAATGTACAAGACTACACGTTTAGTTGTGTTGTTTGTTGAGCGAGGCGAGATGTAGATTAAAGGTAGATTCATACTTCATCGCTGGCTCTTGTCGGCGAGTAGTTGACTCGCCCAGTCCTGCTTCTGTTCAAACCCAATCCTCATTTTCCAGTGACGTCGGTTCATATTAAATTTTGGTTAGAGTTCATTCAACGCTTTTTCGTTTTTCTAATAACAAAATAAAATTCCGTTTCGCATTATGTTGGCAATCAAAGTATGAATTTGCCTTAATTGTAGAACGATCACCTGAGGTACGATGGGTCGTAGTATCGATTCTGTAAGTGAACCAAGCGGTTGCTACTCTGTTCAAACCATTTGCAAAGCGCATATAAAAAACCCTTTGCTAATCGGTGGAAGTAGCCTATTGTGGAATCCTTTATTTTTGTTGGTATAAATTTTCGATTTGTTTGCTAAAATACATATTTCTTTCATTGGATCAAAAAGGTAGTATCATAAATTCGTATATATGTATAAATGTATTATAACTTCGTTGTGTCCTCAATCAACCAATTGAACCAATCAACTGATTGGTTTTTTCAGATTCCAATCAGTGTACCACAACTGGATAAAGGCCGTAATGTGTGCTGTGGAAAGTGCATGTAAAAGATCCTTTGCTGTATTAGGAAAAATGTAACGGGTTTCTTCTGATGACCACGTGTCAGAATTACGAAATGTTTGACATCCAATATCCGATAATTAGTTAATCAATCTGCGCGAGTAGTGTCGTTAAACAAATTTTTTTTTTGTTTTTTTGGTTTTTTTGTTGTTGCTAATTACACTTTTATTTAACAAAAGCTACAACAAGGAAATCAAATGCAAACTATAGAGGATGGTCCCATGATCAAGAAACAACAACTTAAGAAGAGAATATGGTAAGGTCACTTAAGAAGAGTTCAAAGGTCATGAAACTGGGATTTTCGCACTTAATTAATGCTTATTTAGAAAATGCCACATGATACATAAATGATGCAAACATGAAACTTGTATAACATGAGCACGAAATTAGATTCATTACAAAACACCAAAACAGTTTTCCACTCTTACCATTTCATTTGACCTCAATCAACAAAAAGTGTTAAAACAAATGTACCCATTTGACCCTCCAGACTACATTTTTATTTTTATTTTTATTTTTATTTATTTTATTTTTTTATTATTATTATTTTGTATTTTGTATTGTCCCCAGAATATAAAATGGCAGTGTCACGGTTGGGGGTGCCCTGAGCTCACTGTCTCACAATATTTTTTAAATTTCATATGGTATACACAGTTTTATATATACACAAAGAAAAAAGTTAAGCATCCCTAGATATATTTAGTACTGAAATAGCCCCATTCGTAAAAACTGCAAATTACGTGACGAATATGTCAAGAATGGTGTTCCATCGAAATAATAGAGTACAATGACAACTGTGAGGTCCCACAACAGAACGACATGCACGTGCATGATGCCACCCATGCTTTGCTCAAAATGCAGTATCAATACACTGCAATTGTTGACATTTAACATCACTGTCTTGCATTGTTGAAGTTTAATCGTTGAATATGGCACGTCGACGGTTATCAGAGGTCTAAAGATGGCGTATTATTGGTATGCAAGCGACCGGCATGACCTTCAAAAGTATAGAACGTCAACTGGGGTATCATTACACCGTAATCAGCAGCCTGATACGAAAACACGGGCATACCAATGCTGTAAAGGATCTCCCACGGTCAGGGAGACCGCGCATGACGTCACAGTGCGAGGACAGGGTCCTGCTTCGGCTCGTACGTCGTCAACCCTTTGCTGCGTCTGCTATTCTGAAGAGCCAATGGTTACCCAATAGACGGATATCAGCCAGAACAGTGAGGAATCGTCTGACATTTGCGGGATGGAAGGCAGAAGGGTCATCAAGCGTCCCTTTCTTGCTGATCATCATGGGAGACGCCGTTTAGTGCGGTCTTTGGCCCAGAGAGGTTGGAATCTGAGGTTCTGGCAAAGAGTTCATTGGTCCAACAAAAGCCGGTTCCTGCTCCAAGTCACAGATGGCCGATTGAGAGTTTGGAGGCATAAAAAAGCTGCCTACACACCCAGGAACATACGACCTACGACCCCGTATGGTTGAGGTTCAGTAATGGTTTGGGATTGCCTGTCACATGATTGTAAGCTGGATCTTGTCACCATCCAAGGCAACCTCAATAGTGATCGGTACATTCGTAACGTCCTGCAACCAGTTGTTGTGTCGCATTTTGACAACCATCCACTCGCCACCAGACCTCTGTACATGGATGACAACGATTGGCCACATCGTTCTCGAGCAGTAACAGCTTTACTTCCAACTGAAGCTGTGACGACCCTGCCCTGGCCGGACTTCTAGGGGCGTCGAGTACAGGCACTGACCCCACCTGTATAGACAGACTCTGGCACAATTAGAGGCAGCTCTTCATCGAGAATGGCATCAGTTGCCCATGCAGCAGATCAGACGACTTACTGGAGGGATGAGACGAAGGGTGGAAGCTGTCATCCGGGCACGTGGCGGGTTTACCCGCTATTGATGATTTGTGTCATGAATGTCATCTGTGGACTTCAAATGACATTTTTCATCATCAATCATGATGTTGACTTGTGTTTCTGACACTGCACCTCCGTACTTATTATGCCTCAGTTTTTGGCTCAAATACAGCATATTGGAATTCTTCTCAGAATCATGATTAAAATTTCAAAACTGGATACACTTGTTATGTTTTCTTACTGTCAAATATGTATTCTTGCAAAACACACTTGTTTTTCCGAGGTTATGTTATCAGGCTTTCAACGCTAAACCTCGTAAGACAAGTCATTGTGAAAAATACAGGGAGTGCTTAACTTGTTTCTTTGTGTATACATACATATATATGGCTAAATATATACACACGAATAGATATAATCCACACATTATATGTATATTGTTGTTGTTGATTTTTTGTTTGGGTTTTGTTTTATTTTTTTTTTTAAATTATTATTATCTGGGGCCAAGAAGGAAAAATAAAAGATAAAGGAGAAGATGTTATGCAAAGAATAATAAACTTCAATTCGTTGTCCACGAATTACACGAAAATGTGATCACCACGAATCGAAGCGATTTCACAGTATTTAGCGGAAGCAATACTTGCATATTGTACACTTAAGTACCAATAGGGACATTCCTGAGTTTGCTGCAATTTTTAACATGTTACCGACTAACAAAGACTTTTTAACGATTATAATTACATATCAAATATATTTTTCTGCATCAAATGTTAGTGGCTGTATATTAAACGTGTTTCTGATCGTTCTAATATTTGTACTAGGTTAAATTTCATTTTATTTCCTAATTATTATTTTTTTGTACGTACGAAATTATTTGAAGACAACATCCAGTTTGGGCTTCTTACAAATATTAAGACGGACAGAAACACATTGAATATACAGACACTGGTATTCTAAACAAGAAAATATATTTAATATGTAAGTTTAATCGTAGAAATATTTTATTAGTCAGAAACATCTTATAATGCAGCAAACTCAGGAATGTGCCTTTAAAGCACGTTATTGTGTCAACAAACAAATATGACTTTCCTTTTCAAATAGCCGTAGTTCAAAATGTGTCTGGGTGTTGTTAAACATAAATTACTTAACGACATAGCCGTAGCTTTGCATAGCTTTCCTTTTCATATTGATTTATTGATTCGTTTAATTTGGCATTCATTCATTAAACGATTCATTGATTCATTAATTCATTCACTCTTTATGCATACATTCATGAGATAAATGAACACGTAAATTTTAGACCAGTTATAATAAACCTTTTGGTAACTAAGCTGCTGATATATATATATATATAAGTGTGCATTACTGTATATATATATATATATATATATATATATATATATATATATATATATATATATATATATATATATATATATATATATATATATATATATATATAGACACACACAGTAATGCACACTTATAACGAACATGCTTAGAACGAACTGCTACATAGAACGAACTGATCGTGAAGTCCCGTTTTATCTCCTTGTATATAAATGACTAACATATGCATATGCAAATATGTACAATGAACTACTGCTATAACGACCTAAATAACATGGCCCCTTCTAGTTCGTTATAAGAGTACTTTACTGTGTGTATATATATCATCATCATCATCATCATCATCATCATCATCATCATCATCTCTGTCCCTGAGCAACTGCAACATAAGTAGTGCGTTGCCAATGTGTGCACGCAAAGACGTTAAAATGTCTGAGTTTCTTGAAAAAGCGAAGATAACATAATTGCCGTTCTCGGCGTGTGACTGCAGCCAAAACACACAGTTTGTTATCGGGGTGAGATCGTGTTGCCTAACGCAAGACGCCTGCACATTGGAATTGTTCATTAAAAAGATGTTTGTGGTATCGAGTGTAACATCTATTAGTGGTAACGCGAGATTTCTTAATGCTCCTGCCAATCAAGTGATGCACGGCTTTTAGTATTTGTGGCTAGACGGCATTTTTATTTGGTATCTAAAGCATAAACATAATCATTGCACTTGTTATGTAAAGTTGAACGCTGTAAGCTTGTAAGGAATGGATGGTTGCAGCTGCAATTTGGTTCAAAAATACTTGGTTCTCTAACAATTATGTGATCTAATACTTTTTGTTTCTTCTGTTAAAGGACACTTTTTTTCTTTTTCTTTTATTTAACGACGCAACTAGAGCACATTGATTTTTTATCTTATCATCGGCTATTGGACGTCAAACATATGTCATTCTGACACTGTTTTTTAGAGGAAACCCACTGTCGCCACATCGGCTACTCTTTTACGACATACAGCAAGGGATCTTTTATCTGCCCTTCCCACAGGCAGGATAGCACAAACCATGGCCTTTGTTGAACCAGTTATGGATCACTGGTCGGTGCAAGTGGTTTACACCTACCCACTGAGCCTTGCGAAGCACTCATTCAGGGATTGGAGTCGGTATCTGGATTAAAAATCCCATGCCTCGACTGGGATCCGAACCCAGTACCTACCAGCCTGTAGACCGATGGCCTAACGACGACGCCACCGAGGCCGGTCTGTTAAAGGACACATTCATTTATTAATTATCAGCTATTGGGTGTCAATTTTGTAACTGTTTGACTTTGAGGATACCCACTACACTCCCATTAGCAGCAAGGGATCTTTTATATGCACCAACCCTCAGACGGGATATCACATACCAAGTGTTTTGATATCACATACCAAGTGTTTTGGGATCGCCTTTTTCATACTATGGAATTTACTCCAAATTATTTATTGCTGAACCGATTGATTTGTAAATTGCACACAAAAATAGTATTCTTTCGATATTTCGAAAACTCATTTACCTGTTTTGTTTCGTGAAAGCAAACTGAAATTATTTACAAAAACATTTTAATATAATGATGGGACGGACTATAGATCCTTAGGAATGGGACGATGAGCTGTATACATTAATTCTGTATGGTTGGCATGGTTGTATGGTTGCAGCTGTAATTTGTTTCAAAAATATTTTGTTATCTGGCAAACATATATGGTCTAATAGTTAGTGATGGTTGTTTTTTTTTTGTTTTTTTTTTTTTGGGGGGGGGGGGGTTGAGGTGGGGTTCGTGTGTGTGTGTGTGTGTGTGTGTGTGTGTATGTGTGTTGGGGGTTTTGTGGGTTTTTTTTTGTACATCTGGGAAGGTTATTTCTGAATGTAAAAGCATCTACACATTATCCCAGGACGCCAAAACCTTGAATTTTTAAACCTTATTTGGAGACAAGTTAAACCCTTATGTTCGTGATCAGATGACCTAACCCAGTGGTAAACCGCTCGCTTGATGCGCTGCCAGTTCGGGATCGATCCCCGTCAGTGGACCCATTGGGCTATTTCTCGCTCCAGTCAATGCACTACGACTGGTATATCAAATACTGTGGTACGTGCTATCCTGTCTATATGATGGTGCATATAAAAGGTCCCTTGCTGATAATCAAAACGAGTAGCCCATGAAGTGGCGGCAGCGGGTTTTCTCCCTTAATATCTGTGTTGACCTTCACCATATGTCCGACGCCATATAACCGTAAATAAAATGTGTTGAGTGCGTCATTAAATAAAACATTTCCTTCCTTCAGATGACGTGTTCTTTATTTGAATTACCATACGACCTGATAGTTCAATAGGGATGTTAGTTTTGTTTAACGACACCACTAGAGCACATTGATTAGTCGATGACCTATTGGATGTTAAACATTTGATATTTCTGTCGTGTAGTCTTCAGAGGAAACCCGGATCGATTTTGTTTCATTAGTATCAACGGATTTTGTATATGCCACGTTCGCACAGACAGGGCAGCACATACCACGGCGTTTTACATACCAGTCGTGGGACACTGGCTGATTCGGGGAATAAACAGTCGGAGAATGCGTCAACCGAGGAGGTCCGATCCTTCGCGGCAAGTACCTCAGGCGAGCGTTCTACCCACTGAGCTAGTTCCTTCAAATATATATCACGAAGAATATCAACAACGACTGATACAAGCATTGACACACGTCCGTAAACACACTGAATATGCAGCCACTGGTAGTATAGCCTATTCTAAAGAAGAACACGTTTTTAGGAAGTAATGTTAGTCGTCAAATGGGCTACGTTAGTCGGAAGCATCTTACAATGACTGCAAACACAGGACAGCCCCTTGACGACTGGTAGGTGTAGGGTTCGTATCTCATTTCCGGATATTATCCGGTGTGTTTGACGTCTGTTCTCGACACCGGCCTTGGTGGCGTCGTGGTTATTCAGTGTGTTTTTAATAGTATTAATCCAGTTATAGTTAATTCCGTTAGTAAGGTGGTCATTTAACAATTTTGTATAACAGAGTAGACAATTTTGATTGTTTTCCTGATATCTGTCGCGCCCAGTAACATACCATTCTTCTATATGTAGTTAACTCGACAGGCGTTCTCCCTAACTCTCCATAAAGCATACAAATTGGTGTTGCGTTCTTAACAGGTATGATGTGTCTTAGAAAGTTTATTTGTACAGAATTAAATATATCAACTTTTTCATATCCACCGGCCTCGGTGGCGTCGTGGTTAGGCCATCGGTCTACAGGCTGGTAGGTACTGGGTTCGGATCCTAGTCGAGGCATGGGATTTTTAATCCAGATACCGACTCCAAACCCGGAGTGAGTGATCCGCAAGGCTCAATGGGTAGGTGTAAACCACTTGCACCGACCAGTGATCCATAACTGGTTCAACAAAGGCCATAGTTTGTGCTATCCTGCCTGTGGGAAGCGCAAATAAAAGATCCCTTGCTGCTAATCGGAAAGAGTAGCCCATGTAGTGGCGACAGCGGGTTTCCTCTCAAAATCTGTGTGGTCCTTAACCATATGTCTGACGCCATATAACCGTAAATAAAATATGTTGAGTGCGTCGTTAAATAAAACATTTCTTTCTTTCATTACAGAAGAGTAATGGATATGATTTCAAGTTGGAGCGGGATCTAATCAGCTCGAGGAGCGCTATTCTGAAGCACTTTGGTCACAGGATCGAACATCCCAACTGGAGTCACTCTCTGATTGGGTTTATGTTTTTTCTAGTCCCAATCAGTGTTCCACGACTGGTATTTCAAAGACCACGAAGGAGCGAAACGTAGCACAATGGTAAAGCGCACGCCTGATGCGCGGTCGGTCTAGGATCGATCCCGGTCGGTGAGCCCATTGAGCTATTTCTCGTTCCAGACAGGAATAATTTTTTTTATTATTATTTAATGACGAACTCAACATATTTTATTTACGGTTATATCGTGTAGGACATATGGTTAAGGACCACACGGATATTGAGAGAGGAAACCCGCTGTCGCCACTTTATGGGCTACTCATTCCGATTAGCAGCAAGGGATCGTTTATATGCACCATCCAACAGACAGGATAACACATACCCCGGCCTTTGATATACCAGTCGTGGTGCACTGACTGGAGTCAAAAATAGCCCAAATGGGCCCACCGACGGGGATCGATCCCAGACCGATCTCGCATCAAGCGAACGCTTTACCACAGGCCTACGTCCCGCCCTCGTTCCAGACAGTGCAACAAAACTGGTATATCAAAGGCCGTGTTATGTGCTACCCTGTCTGTGATATGGTGCGCATATAAAATATCCCTTGCTACTAATGAAAAAATGAAGCGGGGTTCCTCTCTATGACTATGTCAAAAGGACCATATCTTTGACATCCAATAGCCGATGATTAATAAAGCATTGTGCTCTAGTGGTTTCGTTAAACAAAAGCAACTTTAAAGACCACGACATTGCTATATATTGCTGCTAGTGGAAAAATGTAATAGGTTAATTCGAAGACTAACAACTGTTATCACAGTTATCAAATCTTTGATATCCAAATAGCCGATGATTAATTAATCAGTGTGTTCTTGTTTTGACGTTAAGCAAAACAAACGTAGTTTTGGGATTTCAACTCCAGTTACTAAAGTTAGGGGAAAAAAAAGAAGTGTTTTATTTAACGACGCACTCAACACATCTTATTTACGGTTATATGGCGTCAGACATATGGTTAAGGACCACATAGATTTTGAGAGGAGGAAACCCGCTGTCGCCACTACATGGGCTACTCTATGACATACCGGTAAGACCTTGTTAACGCTTTCTGATCTTTCTGATCGCCTCTCGTCTTCTGATCTGCACCGCCGACTGCAATGTTTGTACTTACCCCCATGCCGCATTAAGCATTTATCCTCACCTTCAGTCGACACCGTACACACGTCGTGCTAAATATTGCATACACACACGAATAATTCCATATATATATATATATATATATATATATATATATATATATATATATATATATATATATATATCAGAGATGGAGGTAATCGTAATCAGTAATCGTAATCAGTAATCGTAATCGATTGTAATCGATTACGTGTTTTCATGTAATCGCAATTGTAATCGATTACATTGTTTGAGAATGTCATGTAATCGCAATCGTAATCGATTACATTGTTAATGTAATCGTAATCAGCGATTACTTTCATGATTACTCATAATTATTTACTAAACTTAGATGTGTTTAGCATCAACTCCAGTAACAGTGCCTATAGTTAGAAGCAGTACTGGTCAGTCAGTAGAACCGATCTCCCATTGTCTACTACTCTCATAGTAGAACTATTATTTGCCTTGAGAAACAGGGAATCATAACGTCTGGATTATCAAATGAATGTTACCCAGGGGATGAAGACACACATTCACATAATGGTATCTATCGTGTTTACGTTTACTATAAAACCACTTGAATGAATACAGTGTTCTAGCTAGCAATATATAAAAGGTCGCTGCACCATGCCCCAGTTTTGTGTCCTAATTCATTGCCGTAAAAAATGAATAATATATATATTCGTGTTATATATATATATATATATATATATATATATATATATGTATATATATTTGTTTTTATAATAAAACACTTGCGTTCCTCTGAATGCATATAAAGCGTTATCACGGGTCTGAATTCAACTAAGAAACGCGTGAAAATATCTCGTTTCACAGGTGTGAAAGTCCACCAATGGTACCGTGGCAAACTTTCTTTTCTTTTGTTAGTGGTTACGACTGCAGACGGGCAGCCAGCCAGTCGTATCAAGCTTGATTCCATTGACAGTCATCCTCACCCTGTCGCAGACACAACCACAAATAACGTAACTAATTAAGCAAACACCCAGTTGGAAATAGTCTATCTATTGGTTTATTTTCCTTTAAAATAGCTTAAAATTATTAATACGTCTGATAAAAATTCCCGAAAGCTGATTTTAATAGATATTCTACGAAACGCGGCGCTTCTAATGATACCAAAATAAACACACACAGACCAAGATACTTGTAATTTTCACCGATACAATTGGATCCTTATAATATGGCACAAAGCAAGCATGACTGCAAATCGATTCATTAATAGTAGTCATTTTTAGAATGTCAACAATTAAATGCAATGTGGACATGTATATGTTTGCATATATCAATTTAATTATTTATTTACTTGTTTGATCTTTTCTTTCGTTCTTTATTTCTTCATTTATAGATTTAAAAAAATATTAATATATTTTAATTTGTGGATGGTATTAAATGGTATACGTTCTACAAACAATAAAAAAAACCCCAACGTAACAGTGATCAGACAGTTTGCAATTACTAATTATGGCTTATTTCAATACTATTTCAAAATGTATATGTTATGCATTGATACAATAATAATACCTATGGTTATGGGTACCTTTTCGTCAATAATCTAAATTTAAGAATAATAAATCTGGTTTTGAAAACTGATTCCCTCCCTGCAGTATACATACGTTTATAAATGTTTGAAATAATTTAATGAATACTCCAAAATTATCCACTATTTCTTTCAATGAATGAAATCGGTATGGTTGTAAAATAAAGTGCATAACTTCATTTCATTATTTGTGTAGATTTGTGGAAATGTATCTTGTAATCGTAATCGTAATCGTGACATTCTAAAGTAATCGTAATCGTAATCGATTACTTTTGTCAAGTAATCGTCCCATCTCTGATATATATATATATATATATATATATATATATATATATGTGTGTGTGTGTGTGTGTGTGTGTGTGTGTGTGTGTGTGTGTGTGTGTGTGTGTGTGTGTGTGTGTGTGTGTGTGTGTGTGTGTGTGTGTGTGTGTGTGTGTGTGTGCCTTATTCTGATTTTAAATATAGTATCAACCAATTTATCTTTTCAACTTGGCAACATGATTGGGACGGTGCGATTGCGAACAAGCTTCATGCTATCAAGCCAGTCTTAGGAGAGTGGCAGTCCTCCTGTAGACAGTGCAGGAAGGACGAGATAGTCTTGTGTCGTGGTCGCATCGGTCATACATACTTGACCCATTCATTTATCTTGAAGAAAGATCCTCCACCTCAGTGTGTGCATTGTCAGTGTACTCAGCTTAAGGAAACTAGAAAAGTTATATTTGGTCAGAGAAATGTGAACTTATATTACAGTTTCTACGTGATACTGACTTTTATTCTAAATTTTAATTTTATCTATCTGTGATATTTGTATTTTTTGCACAGTGCTTTACACTGTGTTTTTATTTAAATCTTGAATTTTTATATTGATGTTGCTCATCACTTTAGATTTGCATTTACCATAGTTTGACACCCAGTAGCCGATGTATTGTTCATGCTGGGGTGTCGTTAAACATTCATTCAAATCAACGGATGATTTTTCAGAAACAAACGTTTCTCTATTTAGAATCTTCGAACCTAAGCTAGAGCAATCAATTTAGAATCAAGCAGATTCATAGGGAACGTATATTGCATTTTTTTAAATGTCATGTTGTTCTGAGCTATTTGCATTATGGGAAAGACCCTAGTTTCAACCCTATTAACATTAACGCGATTAACACTAAGATTAGTTCATCTACAAACCTATATCACATTTGGATAAAGTTACAATTGAGTCAAACACGAGTCTGTGACTTTGAAATGGTGAAATACCCTCTAAAAATAGACGAAAACTCGACTCCATAAACACTTCGAATGTACGGAAATGTAAATGTAAATGTAAATGATAAAACCAAAGTAAAGTATGATTTCAGTAATCAAAACACGGCTCTAATGTTAACAACAATATGCCTTAGTGTTTTAAAACTAGGGCATGCCCCTTTAACACTGGCAAACAGTAGTGTCTGCGTCGGTCTGCGTTCATTACGGGTTTTATAGAAACCAGGCTTGCATTCTTTGCACTGTGGATGGTGATGGTTAACTGGCTACGAAGAAAGTTTGTTTTATTTACCGACACCACTAGAGCACATTGATTTATTTATCATCGGCTATTGGATGTCAAAAATTGGCTTAGATAGGAAACCCGCTACATTGTTTCCATTAGTAGCAAGGAATCTTTTATATGCACCATCCCACAGAGAGGATAACACATACCACGGCATTTGATATACCAGTCGTGGAACGAAAAAATCCCAATAGGCCCACCAATGGGGATCGATCCTAGACCGACTGCGAATCGAACTGGGATATGTTCTGACCAGAGTGGCTACGATGACTTAGACTAATATGACATTTTGCACAACACGATCTCAAAATGCGACTCAGACTAACAGGAAATTTTGCACAGAAAAGTACAAGTTCTATCATTTATATCTGAAATATAAGCTTGAGGAAAATAAATACTCCTAAATATCTATGTTTTATATTATGTGCCCATTAAAATTACACTCAATCAGACACCAAACTAAATACCATCTGACACCAAAACTACAGCTCTTATGAAAGGCACAAACTTTAGTTATTCTTATTGAATGCATGTACCTTAGCTATGAAAACCCCCCATAACATTTCCTCAAATACTATTCATAGAATACTCAATGAATTGACCATTTTTATTTCTATCAATATCCTATGAAAACACTATTTAAATGCCTCATCATTCATAAGGAGTTAATGAAGGAATTTGTTATTCATGATATTAATGCAGATACTAATTTCTACTTCATACAGCACTATATTATTTTACTTCCTTGTGTGAGTGACTTACCAGACATAAGAGGCTGAAGTTGCAAATCCAATCCGACACAAGAATGAGTATTTTGAAGCACGACCCCACGCTTCAGTTACAGGCCGCAGCGCCGTAACTCATCTATAATAACTAGAGCATTATCGAAAATCAGGGCACAGTAATATTGTAGAATTTTCTGACGCTAGTCAACAATACATCCTTTCGTATTTTCTGGGGGTAACATCCCGCAATAGTGCGGTTCGCGCATAATCGTACGAGAAAGAGGGCGCAGGGTGTGTGTGTGTGTGGGGGGGGGGGGGGGGAGTCAAATCCCCCTAGTGCTGGTGCACAATATACTAACCTGAGACCTTTGTAGCATATATTTTCATCATTCTACCTGAAACATTAGTTATAATCCATGTACAAATGCGTAGTTAATCGTTTGCAACCCTATTTAGTTGTTTGGCAGTAATTATAAATATGAATAAAAGTTGTTATAGTATCCAAATTCGGACATTTTCGTTCAATTCAAGCAAAAATACCCCCCCCCCCCCCCCACCCCGAGCCTGCCTCCCTTCCAAAATGGGAGCCCTTACGCCTATAGGGTCTAGGCATATTATATCGTGAAGCCATATAATAAAAACAACTATTTGTCGAATATTTTAATCTTTAATGTCTCACCAGCAGATTAATTAGTCGATAACAAAGTAGTATTACATTTTATAGGTTGCTAAAGAGAACTGCACAGGAGACAGATGTATTGTATGATATGTTTGATTACAGAAGCAACTAAATAACATGAAATGAGCATACTTATAAACACATGAAACAAAATGTAATATGTGGATTGTGAATCGCAATGACCTTTATCAGATTTCACTGGAACAAGATTGGTATCAACTGACCACGGCCCCGTTCCACAAAGTGATCTTAGCCCTAAGATCACCTTAAGTGCATAGCTACCTTATGCACTAAGGTGATCTTAGTGCTAAGATCGCTTCGTGGAACGAGGCCCTGACCAATTATCCTATTGTGTTATTTTAGATGCATGTTCGAGATACCATATTGCTTTGACTGTAATATCGTATTTACTTACAATGCTATAAAAGCTCCACAAGAATATCACGTAGTCACTGTGGGCGCCTAAAACCTACGGCTATTAACCTAGGCTACACCAAAGGTTTTAAAGTGATGCACTAGCTAGTTGTGCTTCATATTAAACCCCTTCATCATCTGTTATGTAGTAAAACATGGTTTGTCAGAACTAAATAATATGATTCGAGCACTACAATGGTTTATGTACATCAAAACGTGCATTTTCTGTCTGTATTAAAACATACATATATGTAATGTAGTGTGAAATATACTTGGTGTGTGCAATTTACGCTTTTAAAACATAATTTGTGTACAGAAGAACATGAGTTTTGTATGTTAGAATAATTATGACTGAATGAATGAATGCATGTTTAACGACACCCCAGCACGAAAAATACATCGGCTATTGGGTGTCAAACTATGGTAAATTATTATTTGTTATACATATATTATCATATTAATATGGCTCGGGTGTATGGTATTAAGGTGTGATTTCCAAAATCCTAAAACGGCACAATTTCCAATCTAATTAAAATTAGCTCCACTATTACATGTGGATCTAAAGACAGCCAGTTGGAGTTCATGTCCACCAATCAAAACCTTACTTGCAGAATCCTGCCAGTGATTTAAAACTAACAACACTGCGTAGTCCCCAATGTCCAGGTAACATTTCGTCTATAAATAATAATTTAAATATTGACCAATTACACTTCGCCTTTTATAACGTTATTTGGGAGCATACAAATTCTAAAAATATCGGGCGAGTCTATTTTAGTGGCCGCAGTACAGCGAACCATACCAATACGTACGGGGTGGGTTATCAGTCTTCAATTTTACATTAAAAATTATTTGTTTATTTATAAAATTTAAAAAAAACTAAATTAGTCTTCAGTTTTACATTACAAATTATTTATTTTATAAAATAAAACATGTTTTACGGCATTCGTAATTCACACGAAACATGTCGTATACCCTCAGGATAATTCGGAATGTTTTCAAATTATTTTTAAATCACTGGCAGGATTCTGCAAGTAAGGTTTTGATTGGTGGACATGAGCTCCAACTGGCTGTCTTTAGATCCACATGTAATAGTGGAGCTAATTTTAATTAGATTGCACAATTTCAAACAACCAAAGTTGTCTAAACACTCACACCCGACTGGTCCTATAACATGGTTTGTCTAATACTAATACGTCGGTCAGACCACATAAAAGCTACTAACGCATTAGCTGAGCCAAACTAGGATCTAGGTATAAGAAGACGTCTAGACGAATAAATAACCCTGTAAAGATGGGTCACTTCCCCATCAGTGGCCGTCCTTCAACCTCTGAACCACGATATAATGGTGCCAGTGGTATGCCTTGTGACGCCCGAGTGTTTTCGATAGGTGCAGATGGGGCTTGTGCCTGACTTCCTAGCTGCATCGGAAACTGATGTTGAAAGCCAGGGGCATGTTGTGAATACATAGGCTGTACGTTTCGTCCGGTGTGCGTCTCCTGGTAGATTTGGAAGAGATGTCTCGTCAAGTCTGCTGCCACCAACTCGCTGGAGTTCCTCGCTATCATTGTGATCAGCCAGACACCATCAACCCCAAGGAAGCTCGTGACAAACGTGCTGGCGAGCCCGGCGCCGCTGTCGGCATCCCTGTTAAACGCAGTGACGTAGGACGTGATACGTGACGTCCTGACGCATGGAACAAACAGACAGGCGAACCACATCATGAAGTTAACAGTGGAGACTAAAAATACAGCCAGTATCCAGAACCAAAGGATGACATAGAATTTCTCAAACTCGTCGTTTATTACCAGATCGCACTGCAATGTGTAGGTTTGGATGTTCTCAAAGACCCGGCGTTCCATATCGCACAGAACCTTTCGCGGAAAAGCAAAGACTGTGGTGTGATTATAACCTAATATTTCTGTAGCATTAGCGTGAATGCCAATTCTGTCCTTGACAACCACAGTGAGAAAAATAAACTGTGCCAACAGATTGACGCAGAAGAGGAACTTGACAAAGAGGTAGAGTATTCCCACAATGCATCTGTTTGTCGTTGTTCGGCTGATAACGAGAGCCGCATCTCTAAATATGTAACATCGCTTCTCTGGTTTCATGACTTGGCTGGCCGATAGAGAGGACACAGTCTCGTTCATATTGACCCCTACTAGCTGTTTAAGTAGCTGCCAGACTACGGCTGGTGCCTTGAAGACCGAGGCCTGGAGGAAGAGAATGACAGGAAACCACAGATGCCACGACACGACTTCATCCTGGTGTATGCTCGGGTCATAAGTGGTGAACATCCCAGGATCCTTGATAAACACTTGTTTATGAAGACACACCTGGTGAGCGTAGGTGTTGGTAGCAACAGTCCAGTGTGACGGCGTCAAACACGAGATGGACATGGATAAGAATCTCGCGAGAAACGCGCCGGCAGACATTGCAGAGATGAGCAGGACAGTCCAGTGTCCGTTCAGTCTGTCCACCCAGTCTTGGTCTATTCGTCTTCCGCCAAACACAGACAGTCCAGACATTGTCTGCAAAATCCAGTACAGAAAGTTTATATTATGAAAACAATTCGTCTTTGTACATTTTCAAGACTTCCGGGGAGAACTGAAGAACCCAGAAGTATGTGAGTGTGTTTATCAATCTCTCAGTGTGTGTTTGTGTTTGTGTTTGTGTGTGCCTGGTGTGTGTGTGTGTGTGTGTGTGTGTGTGTGTGTGTGTGTGTATGTGTGTGTGTGTGTGCGCGTGTATGTATATATTGTATGTATGCATGCATGTATGTCTGTGTGTGTGAGAGAGTGTGTGTTCGTGTGTGTGTGTGTGTGTGTGTGTGTGTGTGTGTGTGTGTGTGTGTGTGTGTGTGTGTGTGTGTGTTAAAATGTAACAAATTCCAATAGTAGTGATTATATATATATATACTCTTCACAAAAAGTAGGGGAACCTGAAATATTAATGTTAATATCAACTGTTAGACCGAACATACGTTTTTACCACAGACATCCTAGTAAAGAACATTAAGATCTGTTTATCAACACACTGATACACATTCCATAGTTTGCACGTGCATCACGCAGTTGCCCCGTACACGTGCGTGGGTGTCATTCTCGATTTTAACAATTTCCAGGAAGGTCCATTTATGAACTGAACGTTATATTTTTGACGTTCATGCGATGATAAACATTAAAACCGTTTGAATGTGAATAAAACGTTATAAAATGTTTAATAATTGAATATCAACTGATAACGCAAACAGGTTTTTTTCTTTCTCAAAAATATCAAACGATATTTAGTGAAGAATTGAACGATCTATATACTTAAATGGAAGATCAGTTATAAAACGGTTAGTGTATGAAATGTGAACTAATTAACATAAGGGAGAGCGTCAAATTATTTTGAAGATTTATCTACTATATTAAAATTGCAGTTGTCAAAATTTGAATTGGTGAAAAATGAATGTGAAGACTGACTTGAAAAGGATAAAGTGGTTTCAGTGTTACTATGTGTGTGGATTTCAGAGGAAGTTTGTGATTGTGTGATATTATTCTCGGAAAGGACAGGTCGCGTAATTGTGCACGAAGGCGTATTTGTTTTTGCGCGTGTAAGTTGTCGATTTGGTGTTTTTGTCAAGTGTGACAGAGCTGCGCTCATGTCTCTTTTTTTTATTTGTTCTGCATCCTCTGCTATAACTTCTCATAGATGCTTCGTTTGTGTGGCCTGTCATATACATTATGGGTCATTCCGTGTCAAATCACCCCAAAAAACTGATATTTTAAACCCGACCGTCTCAGATTTTTATGAAACTTGGTATACTTATTGATTGGGATCCCACAGCACTAAATGCCAAATTGTAGGCCAATCGGACCAGTAGTGTGGGAGATATGGCCCCCCAGATTTTGAGATTTTCGGCCAAAATGGGCGTGGCCGCCAACCTTTGAACCCTCATATCTCAGGAACACTGGTTCAATCGGATTTGGTGCTGTGGGATCCCAATCAACAAGTATATCAAGTTTCATAAAATTCTGAGACGGTCGGGTTTAACCCATTGGGTGATTTGACACAGAATGACCCTTATGTGTCTCAGTTCAAAACCGGAGTCGTTTAAAGCCTGGATTGTCACCTTCACTCACAGGACAGACGAAATTGGGATACAAATAGAAACGATGGAATCCTCGGGTATTTCTTTGTTTGCCAAAAAAGTGTAGTTTTCACGTGATAGCATTTTTACCAATCAAGACGCCTATTACAAAACAGTAATTATAAAATGGAATTATTGATCACCATGGAACATTATTTCTGTCAGTCTTTTTCATTCTGTTGATCATACAGTTGTTACTGTTTTGGTTTTAGTCATTTTTATTGTTTGAATTTGCGATTTACTGATAAAAAACGTCAACATTCAAATTCCAATCGTCCTTCAAGATCTTTGGTTTCATAAAACTTACTGTGATACTGAACTACCAGTTGTAATGTTTGCCCAATTAATTCACTATTATCATATAACCATTCCCCACAGCTAATATACCTTACAATTTTGGCAATTGCAAATTCTTATTAGAGTTCCCCTACTTTTTTGAAGAATATATCTATATATATATATATATATATATATATATATATATATATATATATATATAGCACTATATATATATAGCACTATATATACATAGTGTGTGTGTGTGTGTTTGTGTGTGTGTGCGTGTGTTTGTGTTTGTGTGCGCGTCCGCGCGTGTGCGTGTGCGTGTGCGTGTGTGTGTGACAATCATAATGCAGCTACTTAGTGACTGGTTGCTAACCTAGCTATATATTTTAATTTCTCAAAATTATAAATATTGAATTATAAATATCAAAATATGAAGACACCAAAAACAGTATGACCAAAACAAATTATTATGCGCCGGGAACTCATACAGAAAAATCTTCAGGTCAGTTCACATATTTTTTGGTTGTTTTTGTTTTTTTTGTTTTTGTTTTGTTTTTTTGTTGCTACAAAATGTAGCATTCTAACAGTGCTCAACTTTAAACGATTTCATTTCGCGCTTTGAACTGCCGACAGAACGGATTCTGAAGGATTTATTTTAAAACACTCAAATATATTATATTAGATAACAAGAGGACAGTGCAAATACATCAACACGTAATGAAAATAACTAAAATGTGCGAAGGAGAAACAAGATTAGATTTTGTTTTAATATATAAAACAAGGTGTTTCAATAATGGTGCATTACACAAAAAAAAGCATACATTTCATTTTCAACACGTTAGGGTTAGTTCTGTACTATCTATATATTTTCATCTACTGTTTTCAATATTTTGATCTTAACAGTGGTGTTGTTCATCTCCAATATCAGTATTAAGTAAGTTTACATAGCATTGTTATTTCTTTTAAGAATGTTAAATCTACGAAGGCAATTCAGTTATATAATATTTATTTTGGCACAATAATCTTGTCAAATAGGTTTGGAAATAAACACATTTTTTAATAATGTATAAAATTGACCACTAGAGCAGGTATAATATCCGAAAACTATATATAATTGTATGAATTGATGTCAGAAGAAGAAGAAGAAGGAAATGTTTTATTTAACGACGCACTCAACACATTTGTATTTACGGTTATATGGCGTCGGACATATGGTTAAGGACCACACAGATATTGAGGGAGGAAACCTGCTGTCGCCACTTCATGGGCTACTCGTTTCGATTAGCAGCAAGGGATCTTTTATATGCACCATCCCATAGACAGGATAGCACATACCACGGTCTTTGATATACCAGTCGTGGTGCCCTGGCTGGAGCGAGAATAATTGATGTCAGAGATTTGTTTCCATTCGTGTTTATAGGATTTAAACTCGACATATAGATTATTGTAAATTAAATTTTAGCCACCCGCACGACATCACTACTAACACTCTATTCTGAAACTCGAGACATGCTTTATGTTTCCGACTGAATGCACGAGGCATGCGGTATGCAGGATAAGTCTTATAAGTAAAAGAAACCGAATTATACATCTCATTTAGAGTCATTTTCCCCATACGACCTAAAAAGTCCAGATTTTCGAATGCTTGAAAATACTATTAGAATATTTCGAATGGCAAATTAGTTAGCGAATATTCGAATATGCGGAAGGAAAACCATATCACATGAATATTTAGATTTTCTCAAAACAATCTGTTTTAATTGTCTCAATTGTCTATAGTTTTACGAACTTATTATATGCACTCTTTATGGTGTTATTAGTGAAGATAATTTTAGTAAACGTCTGTAATTTTGTGGATAAAAATACATTATCGATATTACTTTTGAGACACTCGTGTTGTTAACACTACTGCTAAAAACTGCCAACACATTTTATTAATTGATTAAATTTACTTATTTGCATGCTTATATACCATTAAGTATCACGCACACTGCCATAGGCACACACCTCAGATATCTCGGCTATCTGCGCGGGGCAGTGGCTTAGTGGTTAGTTGTTAGAAGTGGTTAGTGAGAGAGAAAGAAAGAAAGAAAGAAATGTTTTATTTAACGACGCACTCAACACATTTTATTTACGGTTATATGGCGTCAGACATATGGTTAAGGACCACACAGATTTTGAGAGGAAACCCGCTGTCGCCACTATATGGGCTACTCTTCCGATTAGCAGCAAGGGATCTTTTATTTGCGCTTCCCACAGGCAGGATAGCACAAACCATGACCTTTGTTGAACCAGTTATGGATCACTGGTCGGTGCAAGTGGTTTACACCTACCCATTGAGCCTTGCGGAGCACTCACTCAGGGTTTGGAGTCGGTATCTGGATTAAAAATCCCATGCCTCGACTGGGATCCGAACCCAGTACCTACCAGCCTGTAGACCGATGGCCTAACCACGACGCCACCGAGGCCGGTTAGTGAGAGAGAAGTCGGTGTAGTGGCCTTGCACCTACCCATTAAGTCTTTAAACTCGCTCTAGGTGGTATACAGTATCGACATGCGAACCCATTACCTACCAGCCTTAAAGCCGATGGTTCTAACACTACACCACCGAGGTCAGTACATTTTATTACGTCACCAAATAATTGTATATGTGTAACGGAACTGTTATTAATGACATTTTCCCCTTTAGTTTTAATGCTTTGATAATATGTTCTTAAATAGTTCCATTCTCTAACTCCATAGTAATGACGTGTTCACTTTTATGTTGCATCATTTTAGGAATCGTAGCGTCTAAACAGCGACAAACCCTCTTGTATTTATTACAATTATTTTAATCAACAAATATTTCATTTGCTCATATGTCAAACACCACTCGTGATTGCACCAAAATTCACGCAATTTGCAAGGTAGATGCGACTTTGCATGTTTGTTTTGTGGGTTTTTTTTGTGTTTTTTGTTGTTTTTTTGTGGGGGGAGTTTGGGGGGAGAGCTCTTCTTCAGAAGTACGTGCGTTTTAAAATATGAAAACAGATCTTGTGGTATTAGAAACATTTTAGATGTACGGACACAGATAATCAAAACAATACAATCTAAGTAATGTCTGGTTTTAATTATAAAACAAACTGCTCTAATAGTGAACAATATGCCGTAATGTTTAAATACTAGGGTTTGTCACTTTAATTAATGTTTTGTTTGTTTTGTTTAACGACACCACTAGAGCACATTGATTAATCAATCATCGGCAACTGGATGTCAAACATTTTGTAATTCTGATTCAGTCATCAGAGGAAACCCGCTACATCTTTCCTAATACAGTAAGGGATCTTTTATATGCACTTCCCCACAAACAGGATAGCACATACCACGGCCTTTGATATACCAGTCGTGGTGCACTGGCTTTAATGAATGTGTTAAAGTGTATGATTGGGTTATAATTATGTGAAGTTTGTGCAAACAGATGGCCTAACATTTTGTTTTATACTACACCCATTGGCGAAGATGCTGCCTGATACATTTTAATGAATCTATTGTTGTGTATTAGAAAGGAAACACTTCTGTAGCAGTGTTAAGATAATGAGCCCACTGAGGTGGTTCGATCCTTCAATGCGAGAACCCCAGTCGAACGCTCTACCGACAAAACTGCAACCCGCCCTATAATCGAGAAGCGCCACAACGTAATAATAATGTCATGTATGAGGAGAGCACAGGCACGCCGGAAGCAAATAGTCACTTCGCGAGGTGTGTGTGTGTGTGTGTGTGTGTTTATGTTTGTGTGTGTGTGTGTGTGTGGGGGGGGGGGGGGGGGGGGGTGACACATCAAGGGTGCAAAGTAAAATTTATAGGGTGTCCGGGGGTATATTTGATGTCCTGAAATGTCCTGGTGTAACAGCTAGTCCCTACATAAATAAATAAATAAATAAATAAGTAAATAAATAAGAAAACTATATGCTCACTTTGTTTCAGTGCTTGGTAGTTTGTTTTGAAAGCTATGTGATACTAGCTCGTTATAAAATTCCTAACTCCGGGAGCGTTGTTTACGCGGTTCACATGTAGGTCAAACGTTCTGACTGTATAACTTTCGGCAATGTTCGGATAAGTTCGTCAAAGTATGACATTCCCGAGTTTGATCCTGCCTACAAAATGGTGGGAAATTTAAATGTATAAACGTTATCGGTTCGCGTATACAAAAATAACTTCCAATGACGTTATGACATCGTGTCTGTTTTTGTATGATCAATACTCAGTGGCGGATCCAGGAAATTCATTTAGGGGGTGAGGGCAGTGACATAAGGTGGAATGCCAAGGAAACTTTGGGGGAGGTTTGGAGGGCGATCGTAAAAAATTAAAAATTAATATATAATAAAATTATAACTATTGCAAACTTGGGGGGGGGGGGGCTAGGGCTCCCCCCCTAGATCCGCCTCTGGTAATTATGTATAGCAAATAAACTGTCTAGTAGACAAATTATACAGTTCAGCGAAATCATGGATAATAAATAATGTTATTAAGGAACTTTTAAGAATATTTGTGTTGAACATTCTCGTTATTCGTTTTGGCAATCGCTTCGTGCATTGGCTTAGCTAGGATGTTATACTGGTGGGTGGGTGGGGGTTGGGGGGGGGGGGCGGGTACCACGCGTGTTATGGGGCGTCCATCTTCGGAAGCCGAGGTACCGTCAGGCATGGCGGAGCGTGAGGGGAGGGGGGTGGGGTGGCTGCATTAGCATTTTGCGAAGTAATATTCCAAATTCTCCTCTTAACTCTACATTTTTAAAAAGTGTTGTTTTGTAATAAAGTGGCGAATTGTAATAAAAAAATCTAATTCTAATCTACTCTAACTTAATCTTGGGGCCGAAATATGTACCACCAGACCAAATTTGGCATATTTTTTTCATTAGTTTGTCGATCCACAGGCTTGGGAAATTACCCATATATTGTTTTTGAAGCAAATAGCGCTAAAGTGCCGTTTTGTAATAAACTTCATTTTCCATATGTTATGATGCTTATTAGCATTTCACACAAACAACAACAAACAAACGGAATTATTTCAGTTTATTACAAAACGGCACTTTAGCACTATTGCTTCAAAAAAAGCACTTCACGCACTTACAACGATATGGGTAATTTCCCCAAGTCTGTGGATCGACAAACTATTGAAAAAATATGCCAAATTTGGTCTGGTGGTACATATTTCGGCCCTAAGATTAAGTCAGAGTAGATTAAATTAAATTTAAAATATTTTGTATTATTATTACAATTCGCCGCTTTATTACAAAACGACATTTTTGAAAATTGTACCTGTGTGTCGTTTTGTAATAAAGTGAAATATTTCCGTTTGTTTCTTAAAACTAATAAAAGTTGGAATGGGAATTTGTTGTCCATGTCCTGTTGAGCATTGACAGTGATTTTGAGATATTATTACCAGATAATTGGAATCTAATGATCAACACAAAATAATAAACGTAAATATGCGGCCTTGTCTATTGTTTTTCTAAATAATTTTTATTGAATTTGTCACTTATTTTTTTTAAATTGGAAAACATGTTTAAACTTCGAAAAAAACTAAACAAAATATATGGAAAATACGTTATTTGGGACCATATAAATAATTTGATATAACGTGTGCATTTTTATGTTGACATTTCAGATAAACATAAATGCTTACATGTTGACATGGAGAAACGTTCGGAACGCACTTCTTTCTTCGAGATAGTGTGATGTTTGATAAAACGGGTTGTGATATATAACGTTGACGGTCTAACACACGCACGCACGCACGCACGCACGCACGCACGCTCGCATACATACAGAGCATATAGAGATAGATAGAGAAAACATTGAACATGTTTCAAATCAAATCACTTTATTCATAAATACATCAACAGTATAAATGAGTTGTGCCACGTTCTGTTGTCTATTAATAAATGAATGAACACAATATAATAATGATATTAAAATTCAAATATAGGCATAAATAATATTCAAAAATAATCCAAGGAGCACATCGTAATTATATGTAGATACATTTTTATATTAATCGGGATTATAATTAACTTGTGCTTTACGGAAGGACATTTTATAAGTCCATGAGGAATATGTACATATTAAAATTAATTATGGTCAGTGAAAAACAGTAATGACAATTATATCTAGAACATATAATAGCATGTCTGTACCCTCCCTCTTCCTCAAATTGTTTCAAACCAGCATATACATCATATCATGTTAGTTATCAGGTTTGAAAGAGTTGATGTTAAATTATTTGTCTGAAAGATCAGTACTATATCCTGTCCATTAAACGTGTCAGAGAAAACTGGCCAACTATACGAGATAGGTTTCCAGAACAATAGATAAAGATCACATATCACATTAACACTTCCAATAATAATTAGTATTTATTAAAGATACCATTGAACAAGAATAATAGGAATAAATTATACAATGTTATTATACATGTAGAAATCATATACAAGCACAACAGACTAAATAACAAACGTAGCATGCACACTATCATAGAAATTAATTAATTTTAACACTTAGCACTGAAATCAAACTTAATTGAAGTCCCTTATGCCTATGGAACATATTAAATAAAGCACGAGTATACTAAAGATTGAACGTCAACATCCGTGATTAAAATTAATTTTGCAATTAACAAAAGGTTGACTTAAGAATGAAATATTGGTTTTAAAAGCTGTAACAGAAAGAAAATATATTGTTCAAATTGGAAAAGAAAATGGAATAAAATGCATTTAAAACAAACAAAAAACCCTTCTTTTTGTGGTTTGCTTGTTTGGTTTTTTACAGTAAAACAAAATTCTGTACTTATCGTAGCATAATGGAAAATGACAGTGAAAAAATCAATGTTGCTTTGATTGTGAGACAAGTGCAGGTAACACACGTGAAAAAGACACTTTATATACAATGCTGTTTAGTTGGTCCCCCTACCATCATTTTCGAATTTGGAAAGAAAAAACAACGTTATTTATGCCTCTCAGTATACTACTCCGCTGTCTAAAATATAGCATTAAAAGGTACATTCTTAAATTGGCTAGATTCATATATCGCTGTATGTGTGACAAATAATTACAACTTAATCGATATTACACGTAGTGTTTGAATTATTAAATAAAAATGTGTTGACAATCAGCGTGAACAGTGGTTTCCTAGAGAGTAAGTCGACAATAATACTGACATCACGTTCGATCGATAGATAGATAGATTTACAGACATTTTGTTTTGATTAAATAAAAGGTGCCACACCCTTTCTAGGTGCGCTGCGATTGTCTGTGGGTAGAGGTATTTGCTACTGATTTTTGTGCAGAAAAAAAAGTTATCTTTATCACCGGCCACAATACATTTAGTGTGTAGTAGTCAGCATGCCCATGCACAGTGGAATATCAAGACGGATAGTGGTTTCAAAAGTCATTGCATCAGAAAACAACTGAATCCCCATCTGAGTCTAAGAACAAGTCGGCATGACGGCACTGGCACTGGATGGTGCTGAAAGTAACAGAAAACAACACAATGAATTTAAAACTTGCTTTGACAGTTCTAGCACGTCTGGTTTAGACACACCTTCCTATGGAGTTCTTCGGCTCAATGTGTCCAAGACAAACATAAAACAAAATAAAGAAATCCTACGCACTCAGATGATTAGAAGTGCTCGGGCAAACAATGTAGCCATTTTGACTGTTTGTCTAATTTTATCTTTATTAAATATTTGGTTGGAATGTGCACTGAACATTAGCCCCAACACAAATTGAATGAATGAATGAATGAATGTTTAACGAAACCCCAGCACAGAAATACACATCGGCTATTGAGTGTCAAACACAGGTAAGTTTCATTTTCATTAAAAATAAAAATTGCTATAATATATAATTATATAAAGCCACAGTGTAAAGAGCTGTCAACACTAAGTGTGACGGATAGTGGACGTAACAAAGAAATGATAGGGATTGAGTTTAAATATGCTTCAGCACATTTTAAACAACGGCCGTATGATTACTGAAATATTTGGTCTGAACAGCGAGAGAAGAAATCCGCCATCGCCACAATAGCTACTTGATCGGCTTCGGTGGCGCAGTGGCTAAGCCATCGGACTTAAGGCTGGCAGGTACAAGGTTCGCAGCCCGGTTCCTGCTCCTACCCAGAGCTAGCTCTCAAGGCCTCAATGGGTAGGTGCAGGGCCATTACACCCTATTCTCTCTCACTAACACTCTCACTAATCACTAACAATTAACCACTGTTCTGGATAAACAACCCAGATAGTTGAGGTGTGTGCACAGGACAGCGTGCTTGAACTTTAATTGGATATAAACACGAAAAATAAAGTTGAAACAAAAAAGCTACTTTTAGTACAGACTTTCATGTCAACATCATAATACATATCACGGCCTTCGGTGTACAAGTGGCGGGGTGACGTCTAGAATAGAAGAACAATATACTGAGCCCAATCAGGAGATGGATGAATGACTAGCAGTGTATTAATATCTGTATGTAGACCATAGAAGAACATTATTTCCATATATAAATACATATAATTTATTAACTTTGACAATATTTGTCATACATTTTCGCAAGTCAGTATACAAGTGTTACTATATATTTGGCATATTTCGTTTTCTAATGAAGATTCATGACTTTGTTGAAATATTGTCAACAAACATACATGTAGTATGTGTCTATTTTCTCTTGTATCGACAACATTGTAAAAGGCATAAATAAATGAATAAAATTTCTGCTAAACTGTATTTTACAAATTTTATGAATAAAATGTTCTGTCACTGGTGTTACGTGACTGACGTTACAAAAAGTGATATATATAACTAACAACTAACACAATCAACCTCTTCTTATTTGAATACAAGTAATAGCACAGGCCATAAATCTGTCAATATTGAAAATCAAACTTGTTATATAACTCTATATCATAAAGATATACACACAAACTTCAGTTTAATATATATATATATTATATATATATATATATATATATATATATATATATATATATATATATATTGAGGCATTATGGAGTAAGAGTCAGAAAAACTCAAAAGTGGATGGACATACTGCCAAAAACAGACAGTCGAAAAGTATAGTCCCCTCTGTTTGGACCGACTGAGGACTAACACGTATTCGACAAATACATGTAGTAATGCAATTTTATTCCCTGTGGACTATTTCCAAATATTCCACATTTAACTATCAATCACAAATAAAATAATAAATTAATGGAATAAATAAGAATGGATAGCCACCTTTCCGAATCATTTTACTTTAAGCGATGGAGTCTCCGGATTTCATTTCATTTCAACTTTCGTGCTTACATCCATTTAAGGTTCAAACACGCTGTCCTCGGCACACACATCAGCTATCTAGGGTGTCTGTCCAGGGCAGTGGGTTAGTTGTTAGTTTATAGTGGTTAGTAAGAGAGAAGCACTCGCTGTGGGTTGGAGCCGGTATAACGGGCTACGATCCCCGTACCTACCAGCCTGTAGTCCGATGGCCTAACCACTGCGTCACCGAGGCCGGTGAATTTCCAGATTATAAATTACAATATTTATTTCTGTTTTAACTATCAGTGATACATTGAAGGTGGTTTTGGTTTGTTTTTTTAAAGTATTTCATCCTTGCCAGAAAGGCACACGAGAGTGAGACACATAGTTATGGTGGCATAGGTAACATTTTGTATAATTATTCATTTGTGGAGAGAGAAACATTGGCCAGCAGTCGGCATGTGTTTAAAGGCGCAGACCCTTCTTTCAGCCCGAGAAAATGGACATTAAGTTTGGTTAATGTACAAACCTGTAACACGTCCGGATAACGTTATAATATAGTGCAACTAAAGTCTGTGAGGTGTAAACGGGAATATAACGTCTACAAATAGATTGGAGTTTAGCTCGATAACAGTTACTTCTCAGACGAACGTGCGTTTGTACAATTATGAAAAATGTATTTTGCGGTATTACAAAAGCCTGGATGACCTGAAACACTTCCGATGTACGCAAATATATAATCTAATCAATAAAATAGAATTAGCTTCTAATTTTAATTATAAAAACGGCTCTAATAGTGAACAATACGTCTTAGTGTTTAAAAACTAGGGTCTGTCACTTTAACACTAGTAATCTCAAATTAACGACAACACTCGATTCATTTGATGACAGGGACCATTAAAAATATTAATTTTTAGCATTATAGTTACCTAGATACATGTATTACCTTATTATATGCATGTATACTTTAGATTTAAACATCTTCTTGGTCATTACAGTAAAGATGGTATAATTAGATAGCAATGCAACTTTATAAATATATCTAAACAAATACATTTTGGGTGATAGTGGTGTATGTGGGAGTGTAATACCAATTATTCATTAAAATTAAGAAATGGGTTTTGCATTAAGTGACCACAGCAACATGTCGATAAAATAAACACAGTGTTGGTGACATTACAAAACTGTTTTTACTGTGACAAACGTTACACGTTTATGCAGTAATAAAATTCTGAAGAACAGGCGTTAAACGTAAGATATTTTGAAGACTAAATAAACATAACCTTTTGTCAGTAACGTGTTACATACATATCATACCCATATCGCATGTTAAAGTTCCAGATCTATAATGAGGTGTAAAAGCCTTTGCTTTATTTCTTTGAAAAGTACATTCAGTACTACCTATTTAATTACAAGCGCATACACTTAAAGCCGTACAGCCCTTATGAATTTTTCAAAAGTTAGAAGGAAAAGAAAGAAAGAAATGTGTTATTTATCGACGCACTCAACACATTTTATTTACGGTTATATGGCGTCAGACATATGGTCAGGGACCACACAGATAGATAGCGGAAACCCGCTGTTGCCACTTCATGGGCTACTATTTTCGATTAGCAGCAAGGATTCTTTTATCTGCACCATTCCACAGACATGGTAGTACATACCATGGCCTTTGATATACCAGTCGTGGTGCACTGACTGGAGCGTGAAATAGCCCAATGGACCCACCGACGGGGATCGATCCAATAACGACCGCGCATCAAGCGAGCACTTTACCACTGGGCTGTCCCGCTCCTTTAACATTGACAGTACTAAAAAATTACAAAAACATGCCATCCGTATTTAGGTAAACTAGTTAAAAAACGAAAAACAGTTATTCATGTTAAATCTCTATTATTTAATATGATGTATGTTGAAATGGATTATTGGACTATGTTGCAAAACTATTTTTATTGACACTGCCGTGGCAATTCCCAGTCGTGAATTGTATTAAGATAGATCAACAAAAGTTTGTTTTGTTTAACGACACGACTAGAGCACATTGATTTATTAACCATAGACTACTGGATGTCAAACATTTGGTAAATATTTTCATATAGTCTGAGAGAGGAAACCCACTACGTTTTTCCATTAGTAGCAAGGGATCTTTTATATGTACCATCACGCAGACAGGAGAGTACATACCACGACCTTTGATATACCAGTCGTGGTGTACTGACTGGAACACGAAATAGACCAATGGGCCCACCGACGGGGATCGATCCTAGACCGACCGCGCATCAAGCTAACGCTTTACCACTGGGTTATGTCCTGCCCCATAAATAAACAATGACCAGAAGAATATATGGTACTTTATTTAAAAAACCCAAAAACAACAAACAAACAACAAACAAAGAAAAAAACACGAAAAAACGTAGATCAGAAATAAGAAGGGCAAACAAAAGAAGAGCATTCATAATTAAAACTGAGTTTGATGTTGAGATTTTGTTTTGTGTAGAATTTTTGCGAGGGTGTGTGTGTTTTGTTTTGCTTGATTTTTGTTGTTGTTGTTACTATTGTTTATTTTCGTCTATTTGTTTTCGTTATGGGTATGTATTTTTAATTTTATTATTAGTTTGTGGGTTTGTTTGTTTGTTTTTGTTTTTGTTTGGGGGGGGGGGGGGGGGGGGGGTGTTATTTTTTAATGTTTTTATTATTTCTTTTTTTTTGAGTGGTGGTGGGTGGTGGTGGTGGTGGTGGTATTTCGTTTTTTATTTTGTTTCGTTTCTGGTTTCGTTGTTTTTTGTGTTTTTTGTGTAGTTTTTAGTGTTTGTGATTAGCTAAAGCCATATTAACTGCGGTTACCAGTTGATCCGATAACTAACAACATATCTTTATCTGGCCGACAAGCGCCGCTCCATCCTCCACACAGTAAGTCAATTTGTGTACCACCCGGCCTTCGGACCACCTGACCCCAGGCGTTCCAACCAGTCACAGGAAACGACAGCTATAATGATAATAATAATTGTGTGATATTACAAAACGTTTGGATATAATAAACACATCAAGTATGACAATAGCACTCTACATAGACATGAATGAATGAATGAATGAATGTTTAACGACACCCCAGCACGAAACATACATCGGCCATTGGGTGTCAAACTATGGTAAATGCAAACATAGAAATGATTCATGATACAACCAAGGACATTCGGGTTTTTTGTGGGGTTTATAGGGATATTTAACAATACCTAGAATTTCCAACCAGGATCGAAACGCCCGTGTTAAAAATAATGCCGTCCAACACGCCCAAAACCAGCTCGCCCTCTACCAACTAGCCCCAACAGTTGGTCAACTAACCCCACACGGTTTAGTGAATTCAGTTATTTCCTGAGTATAAAATAGAGACTGAAAGCAGTCCTGTTGGTGGGTATTGCCACAAACATAGTAGACATGTGCGACTTCTTGATCAGGCGTCTCACTGAAGTAGGACAGTTGTGAACAAGAAGTGTTTTTTCTTTTTTCTTCTTTTCTTCTTACCTTTTGTCATAGCCATAACACCAATCAGTAAACAAAACATTGCATATATAAACTATGGTGTTCTTCTATCTGTCCGTCTGTCCGAAATAAAGTTTTGTGGATAGGTTTTTTTGCTACAATGCCTCGAGATATTGAGCTGAAATTTGGTGTATAATTTTATCATATACCATTAGAGATCAAGTTTGACTTTAATGACGATTTGCACATTTTGACCGAATTATGGTGCTTGAATTTGATTTCCGGACCCACCCCCCCCCCACCCCACCCCTCAAAACCTCAACATACTGAGCTGAAATTTTGCGTATAGGTTTATAGTGTACCATTACAGATCAAGTTTGACTTTCTTGACGAGTTACTTTACATGTAGCTTTATCATATACTATTACATATCAAGTTTGACTTTCATAACTATTTACCCATTTTTGACACAGTTATTGCCCTTGAACTTAGGAAATGCGAAAATGTGTTTTTCGGACTTTTTCCCAATTCCTCAACATATTCAGTTGACATTTTGTGTATAGCTTTACAGATTAAGTTTGACTTTCATGACGATTTACCTGTTTTTGACAAAAATATAGCCCTTGAATTTTGGTGAAACAAAAATTATTTTCCAGACTTTGTTTTTGCAATGCCTAATATATTGTGCTGAAGTGTTGTGTATAGCTTTATGATGTACTATTACATATCAAGTTCGAATTTTATGGCAATTTGCCCATTTGTTTTTACAGAGTTATAGCCCTTGAACTTAGGAGATATGAAAATATGTTTTTCGGACTTATTTGTTTTCAATTCCCAGAAGATACTGAGATTAAATTTTGTATATAGCTTTGTCATGTACTGTTACAGATCAAGTTTAGCTTCCATATCAATTTACCCATTTTAAACAGAGTAATGACCCTTGAACTTAGAAAATACAAACAATTGTTGGGCCCTGTAGATGACATGTATTGCTTTAGCAGTACTCCCAGAATGCTTGTTATACATATAATCTACACTGCACACACATTTCTTTTATTATACATACAACCTACACTCTGCATTCATCAATATAAATGTATTCTGCATTCCACAAATACGACTATATATGTGATCTACACTGCACATTCATTACTATACATATAAAACGGAAAGTGTTGTCCAGATTATATATATATATATATATATATATATATATATATATATATATATATATATATATATATATATATATATATATATATATATATATATATATAATGAATGGGGAGTGTAGAATATACGTATAATAATGAATCTGGAGTGCATAATACATATAATAATAAATGGGAAGTGTAGATTATATGAATAATAATGAACATGAAGTGCAGATTATATGTATATCAACACATGTAAAGTATAGATTATAAGTAAATGTATAATAGTGAATGGGGAGTGTACATTGTTCCGCACTATTGTATATATTAATGTTCCGCACTATTGTATATATTAATGTTTGTTCATTGTTATAATGCTGATAAGTTGAACAACTTAAAGCAATAAAAGAACTGAACTTGAAAAAAAAAACAAAAATATATGTATACGTAGAGTCTAGAGTGATTATAAGTATAAGTATAATAATGAATGTGGGGTGCAGCGTATATGTATATTTAAAAGAACAACGTGTCATTTGGCAGGATTGTCAATTGATAATAATGAATGGGGAGTGTACATGTATATTGTATGTATAATAATGAATGGGGAGTGCAGATTATATATATATATATACATATATATATATATATATATATATATATATATATATATATATATATATATACTCTGTCAAAAAAGAAACGCATAGGTGATAGGGAAAGAAGAAAAGTTAGATTTTTACAAAATATCGGGGTTTTTTTTGTACATTGTTGCTGAATGACCATGTTTGTTAATGTTCCTGGAATGGGATTGGATGCCCAAAATGCACCCTAAAACATATTTAACGCACGTTGTGCGAAAATTGCAGGAAATCGGCGTGAAATACTCATGTCAAATTTGACTGTAATACGATCATAAATAACGAAATTATGCCACTTTGTATTAAAGAGATAATACCATGAATAGTTCGCCTATGCGTTTCTTTTTTGACAGAGTATATTTAAAAACATAAAGTTTCATTTCGCAGGATATTGCCAATTGATAGTAATCATTGGGGAGTAATATTATATGGGGAGTACAGATTATATGTATAGCAATGAATGAGGATTACATGTATAGTAATGGATGGGGAATGCAGATTATACGTATACTAATTAATGGGCAGTGTAGATTATATGTCTAATAATGAAAGGGGAGTATAGATTATACGTATAATAATGAATGGGGAGTGCAAATTATATGTATAATAATGACTGGAGAGAGAATATTATATATATTATAATGAATGGGGAATGTAGATCATGCATATAATATTGAATGGGGAGTGTATATTATACGTATACTAAATGGGTTGTGCAGATTATATGTATAATAATGCATGTGGAGTGCATATTACATATTATAATGAATGGGGAGTGCAGATTATATGAATAATAATGAACGGAGAGTACTGATTATTTCTATAACAATTAATGTAAGGTGTAGTTTATAAGTATAATAGTGAATGGCACATTATATGTATAATAATTTATGAATTGTATAGAATATATGTCTAATAATGAACGTAGAGTTGATTATGTGTATATTATACGTATAATTATGAATGGGGAGTGTAGATTATAATATAATATTGAATGGGGAATGTGGATTATACGTATAATAATGAACGAGTAGTGCCCATTATAATAATTTATAGTAATTTATGCGTGCTATAGAATATAAATCTAATAATGAATGTAGAGCTTTGCAATGCTATCTCCACAAAATTCCTGCCATATTAATGGGAAGTAAGGGAAGCAAGGGATGGGTGATGAGATTCTGGGATCCAGGAATGTTTTGGCCTCCTTGGATTCGCCCCTGATTCACATAGCCATCTAGAGTCGTCACTGATATTTATATCAACTTTTACAAAATGTACTGACCATACAAACATAAAAACCCTATCAAAAAATATAATTATGTGAATGTTTAAAACATTATATTCTACGTGTAATGGAAACTGGGGGAGTGCATATTATTCAGAGGGAGTGCATATTATACATATAATATAGACTGGGGTAGTGCATATTACATGTATAATACACACTGGGGAGTGCTTATTCTACGTATAATCTTGATTGGGGAGTGCAAATCCAGGGGAGTGCAACGTATATGTGACACCGGTCTAGTTACAGGAGCCGAAAGCAATTTAATATAATTGTCCATTGCTCCTAGCTGTTACTATTGTGACGTATACAACTTTGAATTCCCAGTGAATGTTCTGCGGTGAACTACATTACAGTTCCATCAAATATAATATATAAAGGATTCGTCACGAGTATTTTTAATATGGAAAATATCAACAGAGTCTTTGTTAATCGGTATTTGTCGAGGTTCTTCTCCTGTTAAAACTAACCGTTGGGTCGACAATTAGCCCGGTTCCAGTCGTGTCTATATTAAACGTTCCTTTTGGTCCACATGCCACTCTGATGTTACCATAATGTATTGAGTAACAATCTGCTGCTTCACCATAATTTCTTGGTATCCCGAAAGCTGTATAAGCAAATGTTCTGTCTGTTCGGTCGACTTCCATTGTCTGCAATGAAAATAACTTTCTTAAAGGTCTAGTAAGGGAAATAATTTTAAGAAATACATATAACTGGTATTAATCATTGTACAGAAATACTTTTCGCTTAAAGACCTTTTGTTGTAACTGTAATTTCTGAAATAAATAAAAGGGCAAAACATTATTAACCCACACAATTTCTGCTCGAACCGATGGACGGTTGTGGGATTTGACACTACGTTTTATTATTACTGCATATTAAGTAGATGTGCGGGACGTGTTTTGGATTCATACTACTCTTAAAGGAACATTCCTGAGTTTGCTACAATTTTTAAGATGTTACTGACTAACAAAGACAGTTTAATGATTATAATCACATATCAAATATATTTTTCTGCATAAAATATTAGTGGCTGTATATTAAAGGGACACGCCCTAGTTACGGCTAGTTGTTAACCATTACGGCGTTTTTTTATGCTATTAAACCCATTTTTTTCACAAATAAAATTGCACTTTACTTACATTTTATTATTTAGAATACACATTTCCATTCACCTGAAGTGCTTTTTGGTAATCCTGGTAATCCTGATGTTTGTAAAACCACGAAATGCATTTTTTGTATTTCTTAAAAAGCCGCGCGCACTCGAGAAAAAAACGTTAAGCAAGCGAGGTCCAATCTATTTTTAGAGGGAATCTTCCTGTGTAAACGTCACAGACGTTGGTATACCACGTGGCCGTTATCATTTTGGTTCGGTTTGTTTTCTCGTGCACGGTTCGCGCAATCAACATCCGATTTGCTGTCCTTTGCTTGTTGTTCATTTGTGAGATTTTTCTTCACAGTTCGTGAACATTTTCAGTAACAATAAAGTTCAGACAAGTAAGTGTCTCAATACAAAACGTTACAAACCCATAAAACCCATAATTTTGCTAAGTCTTACGATATCTGGAGAGGGGATACAACCAGGACAGAACAGTTGGAACATGTCCAGGAGAGGTGAAAGGAACGCACCCAAAGTCTGTGAAATTTGTCGTGACGTAGGCATTGTTGTGCTTCGAGCGACATCTACCGGTGACATCAGAATACTAACTTTCAAAATTATTTCAAGCAATTGGGACATGGGGATTCCCATGGTATTTATCGATATAAAACCTGCTTTTTCACTCCATTTGATAAAAACGTGATCTAAGTGTGTTACAGGTTTGTAGATTAACCAAATTATAATTTATTTTCGCTGGATGGAACTAGGGCGTGCGGCTTTAAACGTGTTTCTGATCGTTATAATATTTGTACTAGGTTAAAGTTACATTCTCTGTTTACCATATTATAACATCATGTACAAATGTGAAATACAAGCTCAAAAGCACTTTTAAAAAAGTCGTGTGTGTTCACTATGAACGGATATCGTCAAACGTATACGCTTGATTCGTCACGACATCAAAGATAAAGCATATTGATTTAATAATCATCCGACCCCATACAACCGTAAATAAAATGTGTTGAGTGCGTCGTTAAATAAAACATATCCTATCCTTCCTTCCATCTGCTGTTGGGTGTCTAACATTTGGTAATTTTGACATATAATTTTAGCAAGGGATCGTTTATATGTACCATCCCACATACCATGGTTTGTTTGTATACCCGCCGATGGGGATCGATCGTAGACTGACCGCGCGTTTCCAAAGAACACCTTTTTAGGTCTAAGTAATGAATAAAAATAGCATATAGTCTTGAAAAATGTTATGTAAATCGAACACAGTACCCTCTTCCTCTACCCCTAGAGCGTTACGTAATTAGTAACACCCCCTTACATGTAACGCGTATGCCAACAGCTGGCCACTGTAAACATTTCAAGGCAAATCCCCCACTCACCGACCCCTGGAAAAGCGTTGTACCATACCTCTATGGATATAAATATGTTTTGGAGATATGAGACGACCCCTCAATCAAGACAGTTAAATTTGTTAAAAAATTGCGAAATCTCACGTGATCTCTTGTTGGGGAATTCTATACTTGTGATAAGCCAATGAAAACCGAGATCGGTACGAGCCCGTCAAAAGTATCCCACTTTCAAAATACTGGCTTTGTTTTTGACCTGGATAAGCCAGCGTAGTGAAACCAATGCGGAGTGCGGCGTCATATATGCACCAAACGTAATTGGATTTTCTGTTCTATATGCTTAAATAATAAAAATTATCCAGGGAATGTAGTTTTAAATTTTATTTTATTTCCTAAAATATAATGTTTTCGTACGTATAAAATTATTTGAAGATAAAATCCAGTTTGGGTTTCTTACAAATATTAAGACGACCACAAACAGATTCAATATACAGACACGGATATTCTAAACCAGAAAATATATTTAATATGTAAGTTTAATCGTAGAAACAATGTATTAGTCGGAAACATCTTACAATGCAGCAAACTCAGGAATGTCCCTTTTGACGCTACTACTGGTCTTACTGCTGTTGCATCTGATTTAACGATAATAGTCACTGATATGGCCGTAACCGCTGTCGCTCCTGCTGTGATGCCAAAAGTAACTAAATCTTCCATATCGTATGTCTCGTTTTACCTGAATGTTGACTCGAATTTTCTCGTAACGAGTCTCTCCTCCACCTTTTGAACAGCCTGGGGATTCCTCTCCTCCACAATGCATGTTGGATACGGGTGGCTTGTACCCTACGTTTATAGTATTCAAGGTCACATATTCGATGGCGCCGTTGTTCATATTACGACAGTAGATCTTCGCTTTTGTAGTTCCATAAGGAGCCGGGTAAATCCAGTAATCACCGTCTCCGTACTGACTGTTACACGCCTTCACTTCAGAACATGATCGGATTACTGAAATGTGACACACATTAATTTACTAGGACAAATAGCACAGTAGTACGTCATGTGATGTCAACGAAAGTCAAACTTTGTATGTGTTCATCTGCTTCCTCACCTATGCAACATATTGCTGTCTCCCATAATTATCATCTCCACTTGTAATGGCACAATTTGATACCCAATTGATTAACATTAATATACACTTTACTAATTCCTCAATCCATTACCGCCACGCCTGAACGCTAACCTAGTACACATACAAACGCCTACAAGCACGCACAAACGCATCCATTAATATAGATTTGTAAATATTTTAATTACAAATAGCAGACAAAAGTGTAAGTCAAATGAATTACAAGAGAAATATGTTCTGTTCACTAAGTCACTTACATGAGCAAACTACACTTGTCGTCCACGTAGCACCAATCTGACATGTGATAGAAGTAACGCCATTTTGAGCTTTAAAACCCGGTTTACATTTGTACTGCAAGGATGCTCCATATGCTGTTGAAACTGTCGATGGGTTAAACTCTTGATCGCTATTTGCAAATGTAGGAGGGCTGGGGCAGTCTGGTCCTGAGAATATGAAATATTATTGTTCAATCAACAAGTGGGAGAGATATAGTGATGTGTAATACAAGTTCACATTGTAAGCAGCTTTGTGCAGTATAACAATTGCTAGGCTGGCCACAAGCAATGAGGCAACTGTTTTTGATATTTCACAATGAGAAATATAAATATTTTGGTGCAATGTACAACGGCCTCGTAAATTGTCAAACTTGTGCCCGATTATTTAGTTTTTTGTACAGTAAAATATGTTATCAATTAATCAAATGTACAATATTATGGTACCATTTGGTGCTTACAAACCAATGACACTGTCGGTGCCTAACATGATGTAATCACGATTTGCCAAACACATAAAATTACTCCACGTGGTTTAAATGGTTAGCATTTATGCCTCTTTTCCCCATTGTTAAATTTACCCTAAGAAAATTATGTTTTAGTACAAATGTTTTCTTTCTTCTTTTTCTTTTTTTTACAATTAAGATCATTTTCAAATAGAGTTGGGATATTTGACGTTGTGTTTTTTTAATGAAAATGTCAATATCCCAACTACTACATATGATGACATGTTAAGCATTTTTCTCCAGTCAATGATTCCCTATTTTCAAGCTGTAATTGATATAGTAACTTGGTGGTCAATAGTGACATCAATTATTTATGTATGAAGGTATATTATTTGGTATTGATTAATACGTTTTTATACCATGTTTCATGAAATACAGTACTTGTATTGTATCGTTATATAATAAATAAAAGATGAAACATAAATAAAACACACAAAAATAAATAAGAAAAACATATTCATTTATTATTAAATGTTTTCAATAATAGTTTAATAGAATGTCCTTTACTGCATTTATATATAATGTGGTGTTATAAATATGCCTCTGTCTTCAATTTCTCAGAAATTGGTTATTTCAACAACAAAACATTCTGCACATGCGCACAATTTCAGGAGACCCAATATCTAAAACTGTGATTGTCATATTGTCATACAGGACATTATTGTATCTCCTAATAAGATTAACTGGGCTATTTACGTTAGACATTTGCTGAATGCCATTCGATTTTCAGATGTATGGAACAACCAGGGTGTTACAAACACACTTTTTTTGGGGGGGGGGGGGGGGGGGTCAGCTTTACGGCAACGTTTACATGACATATATGTACACGGCTGGAGGTCACGATTAAATTAATCCTCTAGAGCTTCCTTATATAAACATTCGCATTCCAATTTTTTGCGAGGATGATGCAGGACGTATGCGCCTGCTCTCTTGAGCTACCCCCCCCCCACCTAGGGGGGCTCATTGCTAGCTATGGATTGCTTTTGGAATACCGCGTCACGTACACCGGGCCACGGGCAACCGTGACCTTGGTGTACGGTGACCCAGTTAGGAAACCACCCAGGAGGAGAAGTAGGAGGAAGACGGACGCGCCAGGGGCGGACCGGGGGAGGTCAAAACCGGTAGCTCAACTACCGGCAGCGACTTGTCCCGTTGTTCACCCTCTGCACCGGTCAACACCAGCGAGGCCATATGTTCCAGCACTGCTGGATCCAGATGTCGACTAGCCAAGGGCGGCCCCGGGCCTCAACCAGGCCGTGATGGAATCGCCCCCCACAACTCCAAAGACTTCAGCCCCCGGGACTCCAGCGCTGCCACCTCCACCCAGGAAGAGTGCCGCTGTAGAGTCTCAGGCCCGTCTTGTGGCCGTTGGAAAACGGAAGGCGATCGTGTCTCCAGGCGACCAACCAGCCAAGCCAAGTCCGCCGATCCAACAGCCGACACCGCCTCCAGCTACAGCAGAAGATTCGCCAGCCCCACAGCCTTGGTCACTGCAGGCCGGCAAGTTACCAACACGCTACTCAAGGCTCGTGAAAACCAACATTGGGGATGTTCGCCACCTACTTTGCGAACCGAGACAGGAAAGCTACGAACCTCTGCCAACGACGGAAGGAGAGTACACGGTGCGCAGGATTACGATGAATGATGGGCGTGGGATATGTCTCACCGTCCGCCGGAGGGGACTCTTCCACCAAGGGATGCTTCTCGATGAAATGGACAACCCGACCATCCACCGCGTCATTAAGACCGTTGCCGGGGAAGATTACCGTCCGATCACCGAGAGCATCGCCAAGTCCACATACCGGCAAGCCCTTCACCATCTGGATTCATCCCTGTTCATCGGCTCTCCTTGACGACATCCCCGCTACCAACCTCCTTTGCCTCCGTGAATAACCTCTTTTTTTGGGCTAGTTAGACTTTAAACGTTTTCGAAGCAGTTCAAAATTCTTATGTTTATTTTTTTATAAGTAGTCTAACGCATTTTATTTCGGCGCCCGTTCAATTGCTCAAAATCACCTTAAAAACTTTTTGGCTGAGCAGTCTTAACTATTTTGGGTCAAATTTTAGAGTCCAGACGTGTCTTTGGATGCAGTTACTCTTTGTAGACTTGGGTAAAAAACAGGCTTCACTGAGGAATTGAAATTCAGCCAATCAGAACACGGCTCCCACTCGGTGTTACTTCAAGTTTGCGAAGTGTCTGCTATTTGGTCCGCGCTCGCGTTGACTTTACTAAATGGCTTTTTTCCAAATTCCGCCCACCTCAAACTTACCCCCCCTCCCCCCCCCCCCTCCTGCTACGGAGTTAGTCACTGGCGTGCCTGAACCTTCGTGGATAGGGGCACGTAAATAGAGTTGCCCGTTGCCCGTATATAAACATTTTTCACAATTATTTTGTTATAAGCAATATTTGGATTATGTTTATGTTGAGAAATTTAGATATGCATTGACCAGACTTCGTGTAGCATCACATAGATTATATGTTGAAACAGGAAGATGGAACAACCCTAACCCTATTGTATTAGAAGACAGAACGTGTCGTGTATGTAATGACATAGAGGATGAATATGATTGTGTACTTGTCTGTCCACTGTATGATAGCATACGAGAAAAGTATATTCCACAGTATTTTAGAAAATATTCTAGTATGCTCAAATTCATTGATTTGTGTAACAATAATAATGCTAATGTTTTACGAAATTTAGCTCTATATTGGTTTAAAACATTTCAACATTTCAGCCAAGGAATAATATATTATACATCTTTACATATGAAGTTCATATACCTATTGCAATACACTATATATGTTAGTCTATATACCTATGCCGTGTACAAAAACTACAATAAGAAACCCGATACTCCTATTCAAAATCGACTGGCTGTATTTCGCACAGGGATATCAACCTTCTTGTTTTAGTTTGTGTACTAGTTGGAAACATATAAATTTAACGTTATGAGTAAACGTCAAAATAATACAACTAAAGGTCAGATATAAAGAACTGTCTGTTTTGAAAACGGTACTTAACAACCTTTTGTTCGTGTGAAATTTAAAAATTGAATTTTGTTTAACAATATGTGCAGTTGAACTGTTTAGCCCTGTTCTCACACATAAAGATATGGTAACAGGGCTAGAGGACACTAGAACTATTTCTATCAATACGCACGCGCGCGCGCAATTATACACACTAAAACCTGACAGATATTTTTTTTTTAATTTCATTAGTTACTCACGTTTACAATGTAGGCTTGTCCATGCAGCGCCCACTCCACAGGTGATGGTTGCGACATCATTCTCAGCGACATACCCTGAATTACATGCATACTGCAAGGTAGTTCCGAAAGCTGTTGAAACTGTTGATGGGTTAAATTGTTGATTACTATTTGCAAAGACAGGAGGACTGGGGCAGTCTGGTCCTGAAAAACATGTAAAGTAAGATGCTTAAATATATTCACTGATCTATTTTTTTTTCTAACAAGGTTTACTATACTTAGAATGTATTATAAAGCTAAGAACAATATATTTCCGCTGAACAAAACCAATGTATCTTATTTTTTAAATAACTGATAGAAACTTTCTAAGAAACCACCTAGACAACATACTCAGAAAACTGATACAGGTTGAAACGAGACTGAATTGACTATCAGATGAAAAACCAAGAACCAGAAATCACAAATAATAATACATTTCCTTTGGCTAGCGAAGGAAAGACGTTTATGAATGAAACGGCTAATACGGACTCTCACCAAGTAGTAAAACAATTCCATTGGCTAAGATTCCTATTAGAGTACAAGAATTAAAATAGTTAATAAGTTACTTACGTTTACAAACTATGCTTGTCCACGAGGCGCCTAGACCACAGGTGATGGTTATGACTCCATTTTCAGCGACATACCCTGAATTACATGCATACTGCAAGGTAGCTTCGTAAGCTGTTGAAACTGTTGATGGGTTAAATTGTTGATTACTATTTGCAAACACAGGAGGACTGGGGCAGTCTGGTCCTGAAACACAGATAAAGTAAGATGCTTAAATATATTCACTGATCTAGTTTTGTTTCTAAGAAGGTTTACTGTATTTAGAATGTATTATAAAGCTAAGACCTATATATTTCCGCTAGATAAAACCAATGTACCATTTTTGAAACGAGATTGAATTGACAAACAGATGAAAAACCAAGAACCAGAAATCACAAATAATAATACATTTCCTTTAGATAGCAAAGGAAAGAAATTTTATGAAAGAAACGGCTAACACGGACTCTCACCATGTACTAAAAAAAAAATCCATGGACTAAGTTATAGTTACATCGTCCTTTTCCGAGAGATTTTTCTAGTTAGACCACCGTTTTTGCGGCCGTTGAGTGACGGGTGTAATGATCGTAGCCCAAGATCTATCACACCCGTCACTCAACGGCCGCAATAACCGTGGTCTATCTATACAAATCTCTCGGAAAAGGATGATGTAACTAGCTTGTACCACGCCCCCATTACAGATTTATATTGTAGCTTTATAACTAATGTTAGTGAAAGTGTTACTTTTTAAAACAATGTTCTAATTTACTTCCTGCTGAACTATATGTGACTTGTAGGCGTAACTTTCTTCAGCCATTCAGCAATCGCTAAAAGTTAGGTCAGACACGCCCGTGGTCTAACTATGGGATACACCACGGGTAAAATCAAAGGGGCCGATACCAAATCGTGGTACAAGATTCCTCTTAGAGTATATAGTGTTGGCCTTTGCGTAATTTTGTGTTAAATGTTTGTTAAAAGTGAACTACCACTTGATTCTGCATTATTATATGATAGCGATTAAACCAAATTAGTGTGGAAATTGTTTCTCAACTTCTAATAGTGGGTAAATTGACCAAATCCAAGATGGCCGCCATGGAAGTCATGAAATATACTTTACGCCATATCCTTTTATCCAGTTAAGATAAAAACATGAATGAGAGGTCTTTTTATACCTTTTAACACATGAAAAATCTGCTTTTGCCATCTATAGATAGAAAACATGAAATGGAACCAAGATGACAGCCATATATGTGCAACAAAATGGCAGCGGTTGGCATACAATATTGTACTATATACTGTACTATACGTTTTGCAATTTGTTGCGGTCTTTTGTTGCTGTACCTTACTTGGCAGTAATATGTTAGTCAAGGCTGGACTGTATTCACCTTCAACTGTAACCCAAATTCTCTATTGGAAACACATGTACCGATCTTTGGAGGCACACATGGTCACATTGATTGCCCTGTACAATTTGTACTTTCAAAGTTTTCTGACAACAGATCCCGAGGAAAGGCCAGTGTTTTACTCGACATCTACTCTGCTTGGCGAAGCATACCAAAGATACATCAACCAAAGCACGGAGAATAGGAAGGAGCTAAGTCATGCTGTCAGAGACGTGATGACGGCATTCGAGTCCAGAAATTCGAAAGAAATGCAAACAAGATTCAACACTTTGTTCTGAACAACATGAAACAGGCAGCGAGATCGTCTACTGCACATGGAAAGCATAGAGTCTCTTATAAAGTATTTCTTCACTCATGATCATCAAAACTATGATCGCTTGCTCCCTCTGTATATTTCAACAATGCAGGAAACTGTAAGACAACGTCCAGACCTCTGGACAGAATTCATGAAAAGAAACGTCTGTGTGACTATAGGTGTGGTTGGCTTCATTTCAATAGCTCCAGACCATGGGATTGAGCAACAAAACCGGACATTGAAAGTGACTGGCGGAATAGTAGGAATAACCCAAAATGAGAAGGCGCCTGACAAGTTATTCCTCATAGCACCAGAGCTGTCCACTTTACTGCACCAATTTGCAACATAATACGTCACTGACAACAATGACAAAAGAACACAACACCATGAAATCACAGGTGGGAAGCTTTCTCGAAAAATGAAGAATGCTTGCAAACTGACAGACGTATTCCGTGAACATGGAGACCCATTCATGGCAGCTGCAGATGAGGACGAGATTTACAACCTTCTTACAAAGACTTTGTGTGTGGTGCAAAATGGCCTCAAATGTCATGCTAGAAGTGAACGCGGGCTGAAAGCTAGTAAAGATCAAAGAGAAGCATGGACTGTTGCAAACACTCATCGTCATCTCAAGAAGTCGACCACAGCTTGATCTGAAGGAATGCATTGGCAACTATTAATTTTACATAGTACCACGATCTCTATTTGCATCAGAGGGAACAGTCTTGTTGGCTTGTGACAAAGCGAAAATACTCCACCATCTTGAGCTCCTAGTCAATAATGAACAAATAGTCATACATACTCCAGCCATAGAAACATCCACGACTAATGCCTCTAACAACAAAAACGTCCACGAGATGGAAGCATAAGCGATTGCATATGCACCAGACGTAGCAACAGAAGCCCTAGCAGAAAACGATGACACCTTACCAAAGTATAAAGTGATAATTGTCGATGGCATGGCCCTCGTGAATGCAATACCCAAGACCGACCAAATCAAGACATGCAACGATTTTGTACAAGTCTTTCGTGACCAGCTCAGAAACATGGCCGGCAATTACGATGAAGTGAGGTTGGTATTCGACAGATATATCGACACCTCCCTCAAAGAACAAATGAGAAGAAAACGGACAAAGGGAAATCAACATATTACCATGTCAAGGACACTACTTTAATCCAGAATATTTATCTGAATGATTTCCTCTCGAATATCAAGACAAAATCAGAACCTACAACTTAACTTAGCTGCAAAGAGTACAGATCATAGCAAGAGTAAAAAAATAAATAAAAATAAAACAATTGAACACATTCATCGTTACATCAGGGGCAGAAACTAAGGGCAACACTTGTGTTCCAACTGCCCTTCTTACACACAGTCAAGAAGAGGCGGATACCTTACACCTGCTGCATGCCCTTTCGACTGACAAAAATGCAGAGGTTGGCATTGCATCTCCAGACACTGATGTTTTCCTTCTGATGGTCCAAATGTACCCAAGCCTACCCAGTGATATACGCTTCATTACATGGAAGGGACACCTGGAAAGAAACATACCAGTGCAAACAGTGTATGACCAGTTAGGACAAAGACGTGCTACAGAGATATTAGGCTTCCATGCTCTAACAGGATCAGGCACGTCTGGATGTTTCCTGGGAAAACCAAAGAGTAGTGCTTCAAAGTGTTTGTGGCGCGTGATGATGACACAGTTAATGCTTTGAAATCTTTAGGGTACCGAAACCTATCGCAAGCAGTATACGACCAGTTAGAACGACTGGTCTGCCAATTATACAAGTCCAGAGTGTACACCAAAGTGAACGAGCTTCGCTGGTTCTTGTACTCCAATCGCTCAGCTGCGGCAGAGTCTTCCCCAGCGACTGACTCACTAACACTACATATTCAACGGACATATTACATAGAGGAATGATTTCGAGAAAGCCCTTAGAAAGCCATCCGCGCCTTCCGTCTCCTGTCGATTGTGGTGTGGAGTTTGACACGACTATGCTACAGTAAGATTTTTTAATCATCCAGCTCCCTGCAGCTGTCATGAACTTGGTAAACGTGGATGCAAGGGGACATGTAGCTGTCGGAATAACAATATTCCATGCACAGAAGTGTGTGGCTGTGTGAACTTCAGCTGCAACAACCAAACTAACTGATATGATCTAGTTATGAGAGACATGGATGAGGATGAATGAGTTGATTATGAAAAGGCTTCTATACCTAGATGTGTTTCTATCATAGAGTCAGTCTGTTCCGATTGAATGTTTGTACAGTCAGATGAACTAACTATGGGAGTCATGGATGAGGATGAATGAGTTGATGATGAAATGACTCATATAGATGTATTCATATAACCTATATAGAGTGTGTTTGTTCAGATTAAATGTTTTACGAAAATTATCTGGTTTGTTTCCTTTATCTTCCACTATGTGGACTGCCAACTGCCGCCATCTTTTGCACATATATGGCTGCCATCTGGGTTCCATTTCATGTTTTTCTATCTATAGATGGCAAACACAGATTCCGTATGTATTAAAACGTATAAAAAGCCCCCTCATTCATGTTTTTATCTTAACTGGTTTCACAGATATGGCAGAAAGTATATTTCATGACTTCCATGGCGGACATCTTGGATTTGGTCAATTTATTCACTGTTAGAAGTTGAGAAAACATTCCCAGCCTATTTCACTATCACTATCATAATATAATGCTGAATAAACCGGTAGTTCACTTTTAACAAATATACGAACCTTTTTTCTACGACATAAGGGCCTACACTAATAAGAATTAAAATAGTTAATAAGTTACTGACGTTTACAAACTATGCTTGTCCATGTGGCGTCTACACCACAGGTGACGGTTGTGACACCATTTTCAGCTACAAACCCTGATTTACACTGATACTGCAAGGTAGCTCTATACAGCGTGGAAACTGTTGATCGGACAAATAGTTCGTTGCTGTTTGATATGACAGGAGGATTGGGGCAGTCTGGTCCTGAAAATGTAAAATAAGATGTTTAAATACATTCACTGACCTAGTTTTGTTTCCATCAATTTAGAATGTTAATAATATCCCAATAGAACTGATAGAAACTTTCTATGAAACCACATACTACCTAGGCAACATACTCATAAAATTAGTACACAGTGTATAGTACTAAATCAAATCCCATAGACGATCCCATTAGTTGCATTAGATTTTAAAAGCTGTCTATTCTAAACGGTACTTAAAGTGACATTCCTGAGTTTGATACAATGTTTAAAGGGACATTCCTGAGTTTCCTGTAGTTTTTAAGATGTTATTGACTAACGGAGACTTTTTAACGATTTTATTTACATATCAAATATATTTTTCTGCACAATATAGTAGTGGCTGTACATTAAACGTGTTTCTGATCGTTCTAATATTTGTACTAGGTTAAATTTCATTTTATTTCCTAAAATAAAAAATTTCGTACGTACGAATTTATTTGAAGACAAAATGCAATTTGGGATTCTTACAAATAGTATGACGACCACAAACACATTGAATATACAAACACTGACATTCTAAGCAAGAACATATATTTAATATGTAAGTTTAATCGTAGAAATATTTTATCAGCCGGAAACATCTTACAATACTCAGGAATGTCCCTTTAAGACTAACAAAGACTGTTTTACGATTGTAATTACATATTAAATATATTTTTCTGCATAAATGATTAGTGGCTGTATATTAAACATGTTTCTAATCGTTTTAATATGTGTACTAGGTTAAATTTCATTTTAATTCCTAAAATATGTTTTGTTCGTACGTATGAAATTATTTGAAGACAAAGTCCAGTTTGGGCTTCTTACAAATATTAACACGACCATAAACATATTATACACACAACAAAATCCACAGATATAAATATTTATTCATTATTAACTCACGTTTACAAACTAGGCTTGTCCATGTGGCGCCTACACCACATGTGATGGTTGTGACATCATTTGCAGGGACATACCCTGAACTACATACATACTGCAAGATTTCTCCGTATGCTGTTGAAACTGTTGACGGGTTAAATTGTTGATAACTATTTGCAAAGACAGGAGGACTGGGGCAGTCTGGTCCTGAAAATGTAAAGTAAGACGTTTAAATAACTTCACTGATCTAGTTTTGTTTCTAACAATGTTTACTATAAAATTAGAATGTAATTATAAAGCTAAGAACTATATATTTCTTCTAGATTAAACCAATGCAAAATATGTTTTAAAGAACTGATAAAAAAATTATATGAAACTACCTAGACAGCATACTCATAAAACTGATGCAGGTTGAAATGAGATTGCATTGACTAACAGGTGAAAACCCAAGAACCAGAAATCACAAATAATAATATATTTCCTTTGGCTAGTTTATAAAAAAAAAACGGCTAAGAAAGACTCTCACCAAGTAGTAAAAAACCCATTCCATTGGCAATTCCATTCCTATTAGATTATAAGAATTAAAATAGCTAATAGGTTACTGACGTTTACAAACTATGCTTGTCCACGAGGCGCCTAGACCACAGGTGACGGTTGTGACACCATTTTTAGCCACAAACCCTGATTTACATCCGTACTGTAAAGTAGCTCCGAAGACTGTAGAAACTGTTGATCGGACAAATTGTTCATTGCTGTTTGCTATTACAGGAGGACTGGGGCAGTCTGGTCCTGAAAATGTAAAGTCAGATGTTTAATAAAGTTGTAGATTCAGCTTTGTAATAACATTTTTCTTTTTACATTCGGCATGTTTTATTAAACTGCAAGATTTCTCCATACAATGTGGTAACTGTTGATGAGTCAAATCTTTCATTACTATTTGCAAAGGCAGGGAGGCTGGGGCAGTCTGGTCATGGATATATAAAGTATGATAAACTCACCCCACACCCGTCTACTACCTTATCAGTGCAGAAGCTTCTTTTGTCCGAATGTCTGCACCGTTTTTGTCTAAACGAGTAACTTTTGTCCAGCAGTGTGGAGATTATCCCCCTGTTTCACTCCGCACCTTACGCTGATGCCATCCTCTCCAAAAATACCGTAAACGCCAAAAACATAGAGACATGACTATAAAGACATACATATTATTTAAAATATCGCAGATACAAATTTACCTTTTCACTAACAGGGAAAAAACACGAACCAAACTATCTCAAACGATAAGAGAGAGCAATCTGGGTAGACAAAACAGTAAATATGTCTCATTTCCAAGTTGGTATTAGAATATTCGAGCACAGGCGCATGTGTTGGAGGTGGGTTTCACGCAGTTTTTCTTTTCAATATATTTTCCGGGAGAGCATGACTCGACCCCCTATAAACTTCGCTCGATATTCTAAAGGTCCTCTGCTAACATTCCTGCACACGCGCCTGGAATATAATAATTAAAATAGTTAACGAGTCACTTACGTTTACAAACTACGCTGCTTGTCCATGTGGCGTCTATATCACAGGTGATGGTTGTGACACCATTCTCAGCTACAAACCCTGATTTGCACTCATACTGTAAGGTTTCTCCGTACGCTGTTGAAACTGTCGATGGGTTAAATAGTTGATTACTGTTTGTAAAGAGAGTAGGCTTGGGGCAATCTGGACCTGAAAATATCAAGTGAGATGTTTAAATAAAAGAACTGAATTATTTTGTAATAACGAGACGCAAAAAACAACCACCACTCACTAGTTATGATAAACAAAATTGTATCTCTGCACAACACTGAGTGAAAAAGAAGTTGGTGATTGGTCTGTAGGACTGCCACCTTTTCATACTTTACATCGCGGAACGTCGAAGGAGGACTGCCACTCGCAAGACTGGTTTGACACATCTAAACTAATATGTATTACAAAAACATGTACATCTACTATAAAAGTTTGTCATCTGCGGATAGCAGCCATAAGGCCATTCTAGACAATATGATGGTTTGCTAGCAACGATGTCTGTTGTTAGATCTATCTGCAATTGTTTTGTGTGCGGTTTTAATTCATTATTATTATTATTCTTTTGTCTCTTTCTTGTATATTGAAAACACATTGTCTAGCTACGAAATTGCGTGATATATATCAAGTAGAAAGCTGTGGTACCTTGTCCAGTAGTACACTGATGGTTGGAATACCCCCAAGGCTAGTACTTACATTTTTAGTTTACGTTAACGACATTGCCGATGAGCTTAATTGTGTAACTGATGACATTAGTTTAATATCTTCATTAAATGACTTAACCATTATGTAACGAAATTTTACAGGGTCATCTAGTCATTAATGACAAAACCAACGAGCAAGATCCTCTTCCAATTAATTAATATATATTTTGGTTCCTATTGATTTAATGCAAACACAGAAATATCTAGGGTTCGTTTCAGTGTCAAAACTCGTCGGCGAAATACAAAAGGTCGTAACAACAGCGAGAAAAGAACAATAGAATGTTCTATTATAACTCTATTAAGTGGTACATGACAAATAGTGTATGAAACAAAATGACAAAACGTCGTATCTACATGTATAGATCTTGCCTCATTCCTTCAACCTGTGTTAAATTCTAGATCAAAATGTCAACGACATTTCAGGTGTAAAATGTCGTAACTACATTTGTAGACCTGACACACTATTAAGTAACTATAACAAAAATAACATATTGTTTGAAAAATATTAAGTTTTCTTGCTCTCCTGATAAAATTCGAATTTGAAAAGTGTATGACACAAACAAGCAAATTTTTCATTATGATATGCAAATCGGCTTCTGTGTTGAAGAAATAAAAATACATTAAACAGTAACAGAACAAATATGCAAGAAAATAATAACAGGTCTCTGACTTAGAAACTGGTTTAGTTACCCTTTCTGAATGTCGAAAGGCAAAAAAGTATGTACTATGTTTAAAATACTTAATGGTATGGCTCCTGATTTTTTAACAAACTGCATTCCGCCTTGGGTAGAACAACCTCTTCAATATAGACTAAGAAATCAAAACAATATATCTATTCCGTTTGCCAGAACTAATATATTAAAACTATCCTTTTTCATTCGACTATTGATTAACCGGCCTCGGTGGCGTCGTGGTTAGGCCATCGGTCTACAGGCTGGTAGGTACTGGGTTCGGATCCCAGTCGAGGCATCGGATTTTTAATCCAGATACCGACTCCAAACCCTGAGTGAGTGCTCCGCAAGGCTCAATGGGTAGGTGTAAACCACTTTGTCCTCTGAATATGTTATTGTAGTCTTTCTTCCGGTTTCACTTTATCTGCACTGTTAAATAAAACAAACTTTATTTGTCTTGCTTGATGTATTGTGCATTTACTTTTTGTTTCAAATATTTGTAGTAATAGTAGTCGCCTATATTGTATCATTATATATTATATTTATAATTAGCAAAGAGGGCCTCGTAAGTTGAATAACTTGTGCCCAATGTTTTTTTGTTAAGCAAACAGAAATATTCTACTAGCAATAAAATATGTTTCCCCAAACAATATTTATTGTAACGACTGTTAACGGATTGTGCATTTACTTTGTTTCAAATATTTGTAGTAATAGTAGTAATAATAATTATAGATAATAATAATAATAATAATCTTTTTGTATATTATAAGCAATAAAATATGTTTGACGAACGGATGGCCTTACATAATAAAGATAATAATGATGATAATACGATGATGATAATAATTCTTTTATTAAAGAACAACAAACATAGTAAAGTTCACTGGTCACTTACGTTTACAAACTACATTTGTCCATGTAGCGTCTATATCACAGGTTATGGTTGTGACACCATTTTCAGCAACAAAGCCTGTTTTACATTCATACTGCAATGATGTTCCGTACACTGTGGTAACTGCTGATGGGTCAAATAGTTGATTACTATTTGCAAAGGCAGGGGCGCTGGGACAGTCTGGTCCTGGAGATATGAAGTAAAAAACAATATATATAATATATGGATGTCCATGTATGTGTAAATAAAATAGGTTATCCAGTGATGCAGTAGGCCCAACATTACATTCACCATACATTATAAAAGTGGTATATTGAATATGTATAGCGGCGGCGACAGTGGCAGTTACAGTTGGCATCCTAGCAGTGGTAGTAACTGTTGTCATAGTATTACAGTAATAGTTATATCTCTATAAGGCGTAAAATATATATTTGGACACCCGACTAGCGGTGTGGTTTCACAGACTTCTAGTTGTTAAAGTTTGTTTTCTTTAACGACACCACTAGAGCACAGTGATTAATCAATCATCGGCTATTGCATGTCAAACATTTGGTAACTCCGACAGAGAGGAAACCTGATACAGTTTCCGATTAGTAGCAAAGGATCGGCTTTTGCATAGATGTGGTGCACTGGTTGTAACGAGATAAAACAGTCAGTAAAAGTTTGTTTTGTTTAACGACACCACAAGCGCATATTGATGTATTAATCATCGGTTATTGGATAGAAAATTGACGCGATATTGTGGTTATTTGGCGAGGTTAAGATAACGGTGTTACAGGTGAGCTTCAATTCGCCTGTACACCATTATCGGACTGAGCCAAATAACCATGATAACCACGATATCAAAACGTAGTAACGTGATATTTTGTTTTATTATGCTACCCCTTTCAAGTTATATGTTTTTAGTATGTTTCAGTCAAAAACGGTATAGAAACTATTCGTTTTATTATGTAGAAACTACTACCGGAAGTCGGACAATAGCAAGTGCCCGAAAGCCAGCCTACAAATTAAAGTTTTTTTCCAAATTTTAAATAAAATGCTTTGATTATATTTCAAAGTTGGTTGTTTCACAACATTACAATTTTTGTACCTTTTTTTGTGAAAATAAACTCATGTTTATGTGTGACCTGCCTGACGCCATATAACCGTAAATAAAATGTGTTGAGTGCGTCGTTAAATAAAACATTTCTTTCCTTTCCTTCCTTCATGTGTGACCTGAAGAAGATCTACATCACTGGCGGCTAGTGACTGTGACGTCAGACGCTGTTCCAGTGTAAACATTCTTTGCAGGAAGCTACTTGTTTTTGTTGTTTTTTCAAAATCTTTAATTCAAAACGCTGTCTAGTTGCGAATGTGAGCGAATAATGAAGAATTGAAAAATAAGAGGTAATTTGATGTTACAGGAAGTGTAAATCTTATATTTATTTATGCAGTTCAACAATTATTGCTGTAAATGGATTTGAAAAATGAGAAAACGATCTACCTGAAAATTGAGCAAACATCTATCATGCGCACAACTCATTTCTTAGTGACATGATAACACTTCGAATTATCAGGTCAATAGGAAGGATGCCTGCATGATAAATCAGAATATTTAGGTCCTTTTTTTATCTGAACAGACTTTATACTGAAGTATGTTAGGTTAAAGGGACATTCCCGAGTTTGCTGCATATTGTAAGATATTTCCGACCAATAAAATATTTCTACAATTAAACTTACATATTAAATATATCTTCTTGTTTAAAATATATTCAAGGTGTTTCTGGTCGTCTTAATAATTGTAAGAAGTCCTAACTGGATTTTGTCTTCAAATAATTTCGTAAGTACGAAAAAAAAAACCTTTTTAGGAAATAAAATGAAATTTAACCTACTGCAAATATTACAACAATCAGAAACACGTTTAATATACAGCCACTAATATGTTATGCAGAAAAATATATTTGATATGTAATTACAATCGTTAAAAAATCTCTGTTAGTCGATAACATCTTAAAAATTGCAGCAAACTCAGGAATGTCCCTTTAACTTTAGAATACCAGAAAAGAGCAAATAAATATGCTATATAATATTATATTCATAGTAAATGTGGTAAACTGTCTTACGTTTACAAACTATGTTTGTCCAGGTGGCGCTGACTTGGCAGGTTATAGTTGTAAGACCATTTTCAGGTACAAACCCTCTCTGACAGTTATACTGCAAGGACGTTCCCTGAGATCTAGAAACAGCTGACGCGACAAATGGTTGCTTACCATTTGGTATGTCAGGTGGACTGGGGCAGTCTGGAATAAAACACAGAATAGTAGGTATGCCATCAATTATAGATCTTCATAAATGGAACAGAACACCTATTTTTACAGGTTGTTGTGGTTTTAGTACACAGTAAACATTTGATACTAGTCATTGATAGAAGCAATTGTAGTGGTTATGAACGTATGATATATAGTTGAACTATTTACTAAGTGTTTGCGATATTGGTACTTCTCTTTGTAAAACCGATGGTCACAACAGTAACAGTATTTTTGTAATGGAAGTAGAGTACGTAGAGCTGTATAGTAGTAGTAGTAGTAGTAGTAGTAGTAGCAGCAGCAGCAGCAGCAGCAGCAGCAGCAGCAGCAGCAGCAGCAGCAGCAGTAGTAGTAGTAGTAGTTGTTGTTGTTGTTGTTGTTACGGACTTCTAACAGAAAGGAGTAACAATAGCAAATATAGTTATTTTTGGTATCACGAGCCCCCCAATTAGTAATAATGGGAATTAAATAAATGTAAAGTATAACAATCGATCACTTTTATCTTTCAATGAAGTCAAAACAAACAAGTATCAACATGTAACAATATTATTTAATTATAATAGTTAATAGTCACACATGTGACATTGCATCCCAGTGCTATTACATTTATAATATAGCCTCTTTGTAACACTTATATATATTGGATATTTCGGTTCAAATAATGCACGTTTTCAAGTTCACAGGCTTCAATCCCCTGGATACGGTCCTATTGTAGACAAGTAGGGTTTGAATATTCAGCTCATCTCTTCAACGACTTTCTTCAATCTCTTAGGTTGCAGAACAATATTCTTTCTCCTAGTTTTTAGCTGGTAACGGCACTTAACGTCGGCTACACGGAGAGTCACTCTTGGATCATCTCTAAAATCTTCAACAACTTTCTTCAATCAGTATAGGTTGCAGGGCAATATTCTTTCTCTCAGCTTTTAGCCTTAACGTTGGCTACACGGAATGAATGAATGAATGAATGAATGTTTAAAGACACCCCAGCACAAAAAATACATCGGCTATTGGGTGTCAAACTATGGTAATGCAAACAAATAAAGTGATGATCAACATCAATACAAGAACTCAAAATCTAAATAAAAACAGTTTAAAGAACTGTACAAAAATACAAATATCACAGATACTGACTTTTACTCAAAATTTCAATTTCTGCTGTATTCGCCATTCTCAAAGAGAATGTTACACGCCTGCACCACAGTGAGGTTACAGCACACGCAGCGGACGGCTACACGGAGAGTCACGCTTGGATCATCTCTTCAACGACTTTCTTCAATCAGTTTAGGTTGCAGAACAGATGGTGGTTATGCATGTCTCTCAAGAACACTTACTTTGGTAAGCCTTATCAAGGTCATTTATCGGATCTCGGGATGTGTTGGTTTCACTGCACTTCTCGACTAAAGTACTTGGCACACACTTGTTAATTGGCGGATCCGGACTGTCCAAACTTCACTCACCGATGTTACATAATAGTGTTATCACTAGTTCACAGCATACCAGTATAATGTGTTACAAGGAGGCTTTACCAAAATACATTTTAAATACGTACAATATACAAGGGCTACAAAGAGGCTTTTTAATCTGACCAGTTATAGAAGAATATACAAATTATATAGTTGTATTATCATTATTAGTCAGAGATACATGACGTAGTAGTAGTAGTAGTAGTAGTAGTAGTAGTAGCAGCAGTAGTAATAGTAAATGGTGTTAATATATAAGTAGTAGTAAATGGTGTTGACGTTGATACTTCTGTTCTAGCTGTCTACATATCACAACTTCTAAGATACCTTGGGGCGTGCTCATTGCTTGCGGATTTCAAACAACGACATGTCATTATGGCACAAACGTTGTTCCATCAGGGTTATGATGTCCAGGAACTCGTTTTATCCTAGACATTTGGAGAGGCTATATGTACTAAATACGATGCATCACTGACCTAAATGATGGCTGATGCTATTTAATATTTTGAATTTATGCATTCTTTTTCATCTCTTTGGTGAAACTCTTGCGCTTACGCGAACACCTGATATCATCAGTGTCATGACAGGGGTTTATGAGTGCATGCCATCATTGCTGTGCTTTTTCTAATTAGTAAACTAGTCTGGGAGTGGCAGTCCTCTTTGTGGCGATGCAAGAGAAATAAAATCTCTAGTAAAGGATCTCCTCCGTGGTGGCTGTCCTCCTTTAGACGAGGCACTGGATAGAGATTTCTGGAATCATCCGCTATTTTGCCAGATGCCCATTCGACTCCACATTGTGCGGGAATACAGTCCTGAGCATGTGTAATGGTTTTGTTCAGATTCGATCAATTACGAATTATACCTTTCTTACAATCTTTTAAGTTGAATGAATACATTGTCAAACAAAAGCATTGATACGTCAATTGGCATCACTTGTCATTACAAGATCAAGTAAAAAAATCTTCAGACCTTCACACCAGCCATGACATGCCTTGGTACTACCTACACCAATTGTACCACAGACTCCAGAATGAAGAGAGGTGTATGCTATTGTAAGATGAGCTGCAATTGTCCCACATAAATATCTTACAATAATGTCCTACTAATCAAACCAAAGCATTGTTGCCTGAAAGTATACCTTTTATAACTAAACATTACGGATCCGAAATATGAAGCAAACTGGCGCCTTTTTTGGGAGGGTGGGGTGGAGGGACAAAAACAGCGCTTGTCGTAGACTGATAATTATATATAGCTATATAGCTTATAATTGCATAGATTTGTATACCCTACTACAACAGTTCTGGTGTCTGCAATAAGACTTCGTGGTACAATTTCATGTTCAATATCTTAGCGTAATTTTACATTAGATTTAGTTTAAGTAAAATGTTTAATTTTTTATTTCCCTGTTTCTTTTTGAAAATAAAAACCGCCTTAGATATATTCGTTATAACAAAACGAAAAACAAAATGCAAATAAGAATTTAACACTGAAATACCCAGCCCAGGTGCGGAGGCCATGTGGCCAGTAGTTACGTAATACCTCCGCGAGTGCGGTTTTTACAACCGTGATTTTGGCGGACTAGGCGTCAGCAAGTCTGGCGATCTAAAAAAAATATACCGCTTGGTCGCTGTGGAAATAGCACTTGTAGGGATTCGGTGTCGCGATGTACCCCCAGGCGATATTCGAATTTTTTGATAAATAGCTAGGGTTTTAGAGATATCAGGGAGAAACATATTGGAAGGCTTCCAGGGAGCGCGTCCGTTTGGACTTGGTAATTATATATTTTCTGCTCTGTTGTATAACCTTGATGTGATTGATGTGACTTTAAATATTTTAATACTGTATTATACCAATATTATTTAGACGGTGCTGCCGGTCATCTGACGCAGTAACCTGTAGGCTCACTGTTCTATATATATAAGGCTTAGCCAGTCATCCTAGAGGACCTAGGTAAACTGTAGGTTATTGTCTTTATTGTGATAGGTACCAGTATTAATTCTGTGTTACAAGGTTACTGAATGAGTAGTTAAGGGTTAATTAAAAATTAACCAGTTAGGAATAGAGTTGTAATTCCTTTATTAATTAAGTTCCCCTGAAAGCGTTTCGCAATTATCACAAGTGTGGGTGTTGTGTCACGGTGAAGTGATTAGCATATTGTGTAAACTAGACACCTAGAGATTAACTAATTAAGTGATCAGTTCTGGGTTGTTATTATTTGTTGTTGTTAATTAACTACTGCGGCAGTACATTTGTCTGCGTAGTAGTAATACAGATTCCAAAGTGTATAGTGTTTTTGTTGTGTCTTCTAGTGAACTAAACGTGCTATATTACATATACTTTATATAAGATCGTATCTCTGATCATACCTAGACGAGCCACACGCGGGTATAACCGCCCGATGCAGAGAGATCTAATAGATATACAGTTAGGAGAGATATTTGGATAATCGTGTTTCATTCAGTTACGGGTATTATAGGATCCCCGTGACAGGAGTGAAAATTGGGGGCTCGTCTGGGATCTGAAACGGGACATGCATATTTAAAAAAGTATTGTTTGTAAATGGGGGTTTTACAAATTACCAGAAGTAGCAACGTTGTTCACTAGAAAATTAATTAATTATAAGTGCGTTATATCTAAACATGGATAAGAATTTGCTGGATAGGTCTACGCTCAGTGTAGTGGAGATTAAGCGAGCACGTAAGGCCGAGTTAGTTGAAATCGCGGGTGAGCGAGAAATTGATTTAACATCAGCTAAAACCTTAGGTGATATAAAGACAATTATTATCCAGGAAGTTTTTGGTGATAGGCCTGTTATGGAAGACAGTGAGATTGTTCCAGAGATAGAGATAAATGAGTTAAGTGTGGAACAACAATTAGCTTTTAAAAAACTTGAGTACGAAAGAGAAGAACGTGCATTAGATAGAGAGAGATAGAGAAGATAGAGAGAGGGATAGAGAGAGAGAGAGAGAGAGAGAGAGAGAGAGAGAGAGAGGAGAGAGAGAGAGAGAGAGAGAGAGAGAGAGAGAGAGAGAGAGAGAGGGGGGGAGGGAGGGGGGGAGAGAGAGAGAAGCGAGGGATAGAGAAGAGAGAGAGAGAGAGAGAGAGAGAGAGAGAGAGAGAGAGAGAGAGAGAGAGAGAGAGAGAGAGAGAGAGAGAGAGAGAGAGAAGAGAGAGATAGGGATAGAGAATTCCAGTTAGCAAAATTAAAAGTGGAAAAGTTGAATACTGAAGAAGTTAGACGGGAAGCCGGAAATGGGTTTAACATGTCGGAGGCTTATAGATCAGTGCCTGTATTTGATGACCAGGAGGTAGATATGTTCTTCCAACTTTTTGAACGGGCCGCTTAGAGATCCAGTGCCTAAGCAGCTAAATTGGCCGCAGTCTAAGTGGACATTGTTAACCGTGTCTAAGTTTAAGGGGAAGGCTAGTGTAGCTTATAATTCAATGAGTGATGAGCGAGCAAGTCAGTACGACCTAGTTAAGGCGGCAGTGTTGAGGGCGTATGAATTACGACCTGAGGATTATCGTTTACGGTATAGCGAGTTGAGAAAAACGCAGGGTCAGTCTTTTAGTGAGTTTGTGGCTAAGAAGGCAGGGATGTTTGATAAATGGGTTGTTTCTCATCAGGTAGAGTCATATACCGAGTTACGGGAGTTGTTGATCTTACAGGACATTAAAAATGGATTACCAGTTAGCTTACGTATTCATTTAGAGGATCGTGATGTCAAAAAGATAGAGGAGGCAGGCATAGTGGCAGATGATTACGTGTTAATACACAAAGCTCAGACAGTACAGGGTATCTCTATACAACAGGGTGATAAGAAGAAATTTCAGCCAGGTTTTTCCTGGGAAAGTAACTATCGGGGAGAGTCATCTAGTTGGTCAGCTAGTCAGTAAGGATAAGCCTGCATTATCAGCCAATGCACGAACTTTTCGGTCACATTGCAGTTACTGTAAAAAGGATAACCATTTTGTCGGGTCTGTTTTAAAAGGAAACGCGATAATGCGCAAGTGGTCGGTTTAGTGAGGTCAGCTCCATTAGCGAGAGAAGTAATGGTTAGTCCCTTGGCAGAGAAAGTAAACCCGTATGTGTCCACTGGTATGGTTTGTGATGTGAAACAAGAATTGAGTCCTAAGGCAATATCAGTCTATCGAGATACTGGGTGTAACCTGTCGCTTATTTTCGGAAGTTCAACAGGTTCCACCATATTTAGTTCGTTAGTTGACTTATCTACCATTTTACTGATAACCTCATCCACTCCAATTTCATGGCTCACACACGTATCAGACAAATCACAAATATCCTCTGGGTCTCGTGTTACCCTTCTGGCCATAGCCCTAGTCTTTACACACGCAGGATATCTAATCTCATCAACCTCACACTCTTCTATTGGTAAAGGGCTGTCTTTAATTAACAATTGGTCACATTTCGGCTGACAACACTGACTAGTCAAATCGTTACCCAACAAAACTCCTATGTTTTCAACAGGCAAGTCCTTTATAACACCCATAATGACTGGTCCCGTCACAAACTTCGAACACAAGAAAACGTTATGTAACCGGACAACCATATTTTCTCCAGTAACTGAGGTTAAAGCCAAACTACGTCCTGTATCTGAATTTTCAATACCAGACTTGCCTGTTGAAAACATAGGAGTTTTGTTGGGTAACGATTTGACTAGTCAGTGTTGTCAGCCAAAATGTGACCAAGCCATGAACGAGTGTGACGGAACATGCTCTTAATTTTGTTTTCGCCTGTGGCGATATTAATTGTTTTAGAGGGCCGTGCGCAGCTCCAATATGCTCTTAAGCCCAGGTGGCCACTTTGTTACGTGATACCTCTGCGCGACGGTCGTCGAGCTTTCCAATACACACCCAGCCCAGGTGCGGAGGCCATGTGGCCAGTAGTTACGTAATACCTCCGCGAGTGCGGTTTTTACAACCGTGATTTTGGCGGACTAGGCGTCAGCAAGTCTGGCGATCTAAAAAAAATATACCGCTTGGTCGCTGTGGAAATAGCACTTGTAGGGATTCGGTGTCGCGATGTACCCCCAGGCGATATTCAGTTTTATGATAAATATCTAGGGTTTTAGAGATATTAGGGAGAAACATATTGGAAGGCTTCCAGGGAGCGCGTCCGTTTGGACTTGGTAATTATATATTTTCTGCTCTGTTGTATAACCTTGATGTGATTGAGGACCTAGGTAAACTGTAGGTTATTGTCTTTATTGTGATAGGTACCAGTATTAATTCTGTGTTACAAGGTTACTGAATGAGTAGTTAAGGGTTAATTAAAAATTAACCAGTTAGGAATAGAGTTGTAATTCCTTTATTAATTAAGTTCCCCTGGAAGCGTTTCTCAATTATCACACGTGTGGGTGTTGTGTCACGGTGAAGTGATTAGCATATTGTGTAAACTAGACACCTAGAGATGAACTAATTAAGTGATCAGTTCTGGGTTGTTGTTATTATTTGTTGTTGTTAATTAACTACGCAGTACATTTGTCTGCGTAGTAGTAATACAGATTCCAAAGTGTATAGTGTTTTTGTTGTGTTTTCTAGTGAACTAAACGTGCTATATTACATATACTTTATATAAGATCGTATCTCTGATCATACCTAGACGAGCCACACGCGGGTATAACCGCCCGCTGCAGAGAGATCTAATAGATATACAGTTAGGAGAGATATTTGGATAATCGTGTTTCATTCAGTTACGGGTATTATAGGATCCCCGTGACAACGAGTTTATTAATACTGGAGGAACGTACACATCTTTCGTATAAAAATAAATGTTTGAAGAGTTAAAGTTTGTTTTGTATAATGATACCACTAGAACACATACATTCATTAATCATCGGCTATTGTATGTCAAACATTTGGTAACTTTGACATATAGTCTTAGATAGGAAATCAACTACATGTTTTCTATTAGTAGCAATGGATCTTTTTAGGCACCATCCTACAGACAGGATAGCACATACAACGACCTTTGAAATACCAGTCGTGGTGAACTGACTGGAATTGGAAATAGCCCAATGGACCCACCGAAACGATCGCGAGCGCATTACCACTAAGTTATATCCCGACCCTCGTATAAAAATAATTGCCAGACAAACTTATTGGCGGCGTTTGCACCCACCACACTAGCGCGTTCCGCCGCTTTTGGATATCCACAGTTTTATTTTGTCATGTATCACTATAATAAAACAAAAATTGAATTGATGGAGGAAATAGTAGTAACATCAGTGTTTGTGGTGTTTGTGTTAACAGTAGTAATATTAGCAGCAGTTGCTCTATAAAACATGCATGAAGTTCGCTGAGATGTCCTGCATAAACAAGTATTATGCATCAACAAATGCTTAAATTAAACTAGCATTTAAAACATGAAACCTTCAGTGCAGAACTTCTGAGTCCATGTACCGTCTACTTGACAGTTGACACTCCCCTCTGGCGTATACCCAACACTGCACGTGTACTCCAGTACCGTCCCTATGGTGTTAGGAGCAGAGTTCACGTCAAACTGAGGTTGAGAGTTCGGTACTGACGGCGGGGCAGGACACACTGTAAAGAAAATGGAACGTATTACTGTGTACTCTATGAGTCCTTTACTTATTTATTTATTTATTTATTATATTTATTTATTTATTTTTCTTCATTTTATTTTTAATTTTTCCATTAGCAATAGCAATGGAAATTCGAAAGTCCAAAATTTTATTTAGTCGAAACAACAAAGCTGCTAACATATCTAAAGTTGTATTTCTGTAAAAATAAAAGAAAAAAAACACAAAACACACACACACACACACACACACACACACACACACAACACATACATACAAACAAAAAACAACAACGACAAAACAAAACACCCTTTGCGTGTATTTGCATCATTCTGCCCGACAAAATTTGATGTAATCCATGCAAAAATGAGAAGAGATTTGTTCGCTATCCTATATAGCTGTTTGGTGGTAATATGAAAAACTGTTTTTATTCAGATAAGGGGCAATTTTGTCACCCGTCTCATGTTTTGGCGGAGATCTCGCTCAGTCGGTAGAGTTTTCGTTTGAGGTGCTTTGGTGGTAGGACGAAATCCTATCAATGGACAGATTTGTTTTCGTCTCGTGACAACATGTGCCTCACGACTGGTATATCAAGGACCGTGGTATGATAATAGACATAATGGTAAAGACACATGTTTCTTACACACCCGTTGGTGAGAACACCATGCGTTATTTTTGATAACACATAGTTGTTTACACACGTACGTGTGTTAACAATTTCAAGACATACGACTGGCTTCTTCTAGGTGATGACCAGGTCACCAATGCCATACGTCCAATAAAAAACAGCACGGTGGAACTCGATTGCACTATGACGTATAGTTAACCTGGTAATCGCGTGTCTATAAAGTCAGCTACAAGTGCGACGGCTGTAAATAAATTTTAGTCCAAAACGATGTTAAAATTTGCTTAAAACCTGTGTTTTGAGGATATGTAAGAAATAGAATAATACATTCGTGTCCGTTAGATACCATTTATCTCACAACTCATTGTTTAAAACGTATAAACTCATTTCGCTCGTTACATACATTTTAAAACAACTCGTTGTGAGATAATGATATCTAACGGACACGAATGTGTTATTCTCTATTTACCATTATCCTTTACCATTAACTCCCAGTAGCCGATGCATTTTTGTGTGTGCTGGGGTGTCGTTAAACATTCGATCATTCTTTGCGATTAAGGGTAACAACAGAAGCACGAACATATTTTCATGTACATCAAAATAAAATATACACCGCTAGCTTTGATACTAGAAATAATGCACACACGAACATATCTGCTTTTTTATTATATATCATTAAGTAAACTATCTTAAAAATGTCAGAGAAATAAAAGTGTTATCAGTCACTCAGTGACGATAACAGATTTTAGAGTTAAAAATTCACCATTTCACTCTAAAATGTGTTATCGTCACTGTAGAAAGTGTTATTTTTACTGTGAGAAAACCGGAACAATTTTGCTGCTGGCATTTTAGAAATAAAGGTAAATTACGAAAAATATGAAATGTCCTCTATATATTTTGCTATTAAAACATGAAAAACAATAGCCCGTACGCGTGTATCGATTGCTGGCTAGTAAGGACCATACATGGAAATCAACAATTTGTCTTGTTTAGCTTTTTTTTTTTTTTTTTTTTAACTATCTTAGTAGTAGCAAAATACATGTTGTGTGGGGAGAATGCATTTTGGGGATATTGTATATATGAGAAAAACACACCTGTGTCGAATCATCTTGCATTCATTTTGAACGGAATATGAAGGTAACTTGATCATAAATGTTACTTTAAGGTATGACATGACGTGCGGTCGTCGTAGACAGCTTAGACTAATCGCAAATATTTATGTTACTTAAGAATTCCACTGGAATAGGCACTTACTGAAATACAAATTAGAACACCATCTAAGATAGTAAGAGGAGGTCATGATTCAATGGAGGTCAGTTTTCTACTGTAGAAAACTCACTATTTTGCAGTAGAAAACTGACCCACGGATAGTATTTTATGGGGGCCAAAATCCCACGTTACTCCGGCTCCAAACTAGATTTTATTTTAACCATAACTGTAAGCATCGACTTGTGTTTGCAGGACAGCGTGCTTGAAGCTTGGTTGCAAATACGTTTTTTAACGTAAATGAAAAAATAAAATGTGTACACAATTCTCACCCATATTTTTCCTGAAGTATACAAATCCTTCATCGGCAACTGATCCAGCAGTTGAAAGGTAAATGAGAGAATTAATCTGACAGGTGCCAGAATTCCTCTTGAAAAAGAAAGATTTACAATTAGTATGTCTATCACATTTCACAGAGCACGTGGCTTGATTTGCTACGCCACTATGGGTACGAATTCTGCCCTCTGTTAAACGTGAATTGGAAAAGACGTCATCTCTTATAAATGTGATATCCGTTTCACAACTTGAAGACTTCACCAAATCTGAAACTTTTGCTATAACAAACAACTGAAATAGTAAATATTTGCCATGGTTTCTTCCAAAATTACAGTACAATATGTTAAACATTTTGATATAGCAGTTTCTAAAAAGACACAACCTAATAATTGGAATAATTGTACAGAAATGACTCTTCAAAACACTTTGAATAATTGTAC